>NC_068363.1:29359868-29391663 GCF_020536995.1 Dreissena polymorpha
ACATCCTCTTAGTGGAAAGTCTTTTTAAGAAAGCCAATAGTTATAAGTGTACATTTGAACAGCCCCCCTTTCCGTGCTTCACACAGACTGAAAACATACAGCCAAATATGGAAAACCTGAATCGCCTTGCTGAAATGGCCTTTCATTTGTTGTTTTTAAATGAAAGGGCAAATTCAATAGTGTTTAGCATTAAAGAGTTGACGAAATTCAAGATTGATGTAATCAAGAACTTTGCATTACAATCCGGAATTTTAACGGCGCAACGAACTGCATCTGCACTGCGATCATCGTCATCATTTATGTTTATCCACCTCAGCATGCAGGAATTCCTCGCTGCTTATCATATCGCCCGCAATATGAATCTTATTGATGGTATTATTTCTATCTACCTTAACCGTAACCCGAAAGCCTATCTCGACATAGCACAGGTGTTTATATTCCTGTGTGGACTGGATGTATCATGTGCGGAAAAGCTATCAAGCATGATGGATGAACGCGATGCTTTGGATACAGACCATCTTTCAAGCAGTCACGAAAGGTTAAATGAAATCATACTTGCAGGGTTGAGAGAAGCTAATGCAAATGGATATTCCGACATTGCCCTTAAACTCAGTCACTTCTACTTCGATAACAACAATATCATTGACCTTCATAAGATTTGGGAAAATAACGCGGCTAATGCCATTGTGTTGAACATCGATGACATGAAACCCTTAGAAAACCAACGAATTTCACCTGGAAATGACGAGTGTGCATATCAGAATACATTTGACCTTCATTCGTGCCTGGAGCTGACACATTTAGATCTAAGTGGACGTTGCATATTGGGAAAAGGTAAATATACAATAAGGTTCTTTGGTCAAATGAGTTTTCGTTATGTATAAGGCAAAGGTAATGCTATATTTTTGTGTAGATCGCATTCCAATAAATTGTTTCCCGATTTTGCGGAAAAAGCGGATATATTAAAAAAACGTGCATTTTAGTTATTTTATACAGCACAAGGCTTACAAAATATTCATTTTTAAACATATGTGAACATGCCGTCATTCATAAAAAATATTAGAGAAACAAACCAATTAGTTTATCGCAGTGATGTGGTTTTCCCTTTTATTTTATTTGAGAGACTGGCGCTTTTTGATTCGTATAGTTTTATACCAGAAAAATCGCACAAATAAAATATTTTAAGCATCATTACGCTATTATTGTATTCCAATAGCCGTCAATAAAATACATATTACACTAGTAAACCTTAATTACGAATCCTCTTTCGAATTATAATAATGTTTTGTTTCGAATTTGTTTTTCCTATTGTGTGATACTTTTTATGAAAGCAATTACTTTGAATATACAATTAATGATTCCCAAGTTAATGACCGGCGTAGACGAATGCTTCCACAGTATTTAGTGCACTATTTAAGTGCATGCTACCTTATTATGTTTGAAGACCTAAAATGATTATAGTTTTCATTTGTGATAAACAAACATTTCTCCGAAAATAAGATTACGAAAATAAAATAACTAAAACTTAAAACGCCTCAGGTATATTTGTGTTTCTTTTACCTGATCACACTAATTTTTAGCTCATCTATTTTTTAAAAAAAATTATGAGCTATTGTCATCACCTTGGCGTCGGCGTCTGCGTCGGCGTCGGCGTCCGGTTAAGTTTTGCGTTTAGGTCCACTTTTCTCAGAAAGTATCAATGCTATTGCATTCAAACTTGGTACACTTACTTACTATCATGAGGGGACTGGGCAGGCAAAGTTAAATAACTCTGGCGTGCATTTTGACTGAATTATGTGCCCTTTTTATACTTAGAAAATTGAAAATTTTGGTTAAGTTTTGCGTTTAGGTCCACTTTTTTCAGAAAGTATCTATGCTATTGCATTCAAACTTGCTACACTTACTTACTATCATGAGGGAACTGGGCTAGCAAAGTTAGATAACTCTGGCGTGCATTTTGACAGAATTATGTGCCCTTTTTATACTTAGAAAATTGAAAATTTTGGTTAAGTTTTGTGTTAAGGTCCATTTTATTCCTTAAGTATCAAAGCTATTGCTTTCATACTTGCAACACTTACTAACTACCGTAAGGGGACTGTGCAGGCAAAGTTATGTAACTCTGACTGGCATTTGGACGGAATTATGGGCCCTTTATACTTAGAAAATTGAAAGTTTGGTTAAGTTTTGTGTTTTGGTCCACTTTACCCCTAAAGTATCATAGATATTGCTATCATACTTGGAACACTCGCAAACTATCATAAGGGTACAGTAAAAGGACAAGTTGCATAACTCTGGATGTCATTTTTACGGAATTATGGCCCTTTTTTGACTTAGTAACTTTGAATATATGGTTAAATTTTGTGTTTCGATCCACTTTACTTCTTAAGTATCAAGGCTATTGCTTTCAAACTTCAAATACTTTCATGCTATCATGAGGTTACTGTACCTGGCAAGTTGAATTTTACCTTGACATTTGAATGACCTTGACTCTCAAGGTCAAATTATTAAATTTCTCTAAAATTGCCATAACTTCTTTATTTATGATTAGATTTGATTGATACTTTGACAAAACTACTCTTACCTGACATATCACAATAGACTCCACCCAAACCATCGCCCGTGCCCCCCCCCCAACCCCCCCCCCCTTCTATTTTTTTTTTTTTGTTTTTGTTTTTTTTGTTTTAAGATCATCTCACAAATGACCACCACACCCTCACACTATACCACCCCCCCCACCCCACCCCCCTCCCCATTTTTTTTTAAACGGTTAAAAAACAAAACTATTTATTTGGATTATTTTATGTTTGAAATACCGTCCAACCATCGCACCCAAGAATCCCCCCCCACCCCACCCCCCCCCTCCCCCCACCCGTATCCCCCCCCCCTATTTTTTTCTTTTTTAAGATCATCTCACAAATTTCCACCACACCCTCACACTATACCCCCCACCTCACCCCCCCCCATTTTTTTATGAAACGGTTAAAAAACAAATATTTATTTTTATTATTTTATGTTTGAAATACCGTCCAACCATCGCACCCAAGAATCCCCCCCCCCGATTTTTTTTTCCTTTTTTGCGCATTTTTGGAAGAAAATGTGATAAATGTCCACACCCCCACACAATGCACCGCTCTTCACTCCACCCCTCCCTCCTTTGTGATTGAAAATGAGAGTCCCTTCACCTTTAAAAAGAAAATAGATGAGCGGTCTGCACCCGCAAGGCGGTGCTCTTGTTTACAATGTTGTATCAACCGAATCCAAAACTATGCCATTTCAGGTCACTAGACTACTCTGTAAAATTAAAGAACAATTTTATTTACATTATATAAGTCGCATTAATGTTCATTTTTTATGAAAATTTGTCAAAACATTAGTTTTAATAACATTTCTGTTCAGTTTAAAACTTATTCGTTTGTTGCACAATTATGCCGCGGTGCAGTTTTAGTTATACGATTATTTTACAACCATGTTAACACTTTATATATCACAATTTTAGTCAAACGAAAATGACACTTGGTCGGAATATGTGTTGTTATGATACAGGGTGCAAGATCGCGTGACTTTGTGGGGATCACACAAAATTAAACGTTTATAGATTTAAGCTCACCGGTACAGTTTTAAACAAAACTTAAACATATACCAAAATGGCCAAATATCTGAAGTGTACCGCATGTATGTACATGGTTATGATGCACGCAACGTGACATTTTGACACCGATTTCAGACGTATTTAAGGATTTGTACTTTACTCCTTAGATATCAGCACAAAATGCACAAATTATTTTTATGAACTTTGGATTTGTGCAAATGTATTCGATTAACTTGAGCTATTTGCAAAGTGAAGTTCTTAACGGTGAGTTTACATTCCGTCCAACCCGTGTTTAAACCACTGTAAACCTCGTTCCCTATTGCAAAATGGTGCTTGTCTGAGGGAAAAAAAATGCCGCTAGGGTCAGTTTCATTATATGGCTATTGTAAAACTTTGCTAACCTTTTAGAAGTCACATTTTAAGTCCAATCTTTATGAATTTACTCAGAACATTTGATTGTTTGATGTCTCGGCCAAGTTTGCAAATGGTTCTGGTCCGTTGAGAAAAATGGCCGCCAGTCTTCCTTTCATGGCTATAATAAAACCTTGTCAATTGTCTAGAATTCAAATGTTTATTCAAATCTTCATAAAAAGCAATCAGAATAACTTCTTATGATAACTCGGCAAAGTTTGAATTTTTTTTCGATTCGTTGATAAACGTGGCCGCCGGTAAATTGTGCAGGTTTCCTTTTACGGATATAATGAACGTGTGCTTAAATTCTAGACGATACAATTTCAATGCATTCATGACACTTGGTAAACAAATTTGATGTTATGATACCTTTGCCGAGTTCTTAAATGACTCTGGTCAGTTGAAAATCATGGCCGCCATTGGGCGGGAAGTTTTCTTTATATGGCTGTTAGACAACCGTTTAAACGATCTGTGGTACAAGTTTAGTCGAATCTTCACGCAAGTTGGTAATACTATTTGTTGAAATGATTTCTCAGCTGAGATAACAAAAAATTGTTACATCCGTTCAGAAAAACGGCCTCCATGTGGCTAGGAAGATTTCCTTATATGGCCATTACGAAACCTTTTTTAACACTCTAGGGTCATATTCGTTATAAAATCGTCATCGTTATGAAATTTGCTCTGATAATGAGATGTTATTATAGGTAAACGGATTGAGAACATCGTTCTGGTGCGTTGAAAAGCAGGGGAAATATAATTAGTTCCAACATATGCCTAGATTGAAACAGTGTTTATAACACCTGGTCAAAACATTGTTTTAATAATTGCTCGAATATTTTTTACTGTGGGCGGCTCGTAAGGAAACATGAAAACACGGTGGTTTGGCAGTTTTCATAGTACGGCTATAGTGAAACCGCCTCAACACTATAGAAGTCGCATTTGAGTCCAATTATCATGAAGCTTGATTAGAACATTTTGTGTTATGATGTATCGGCTTAATAAAAACAAAGTGTTCCGGTGACCTGAAAAATGAATTAATTAAGGGGCGGGCAGCTTCCCTTAAATTACCTCAGTGAAACCGTGGTAACGCTCTTGTGGCCATTCCTTTTGTAAAATCTTTATTAAACTCTGTCAGAACATATCTTCTAATGATATCTTAGCTTAGTTTAAATATTTCCGGATCTTTAACACGAATGGCCGACTGAAAGTTGAGCATTTCCCTCATATGACTGTAGTGATAAATTATCGATGCTCAAGCCGATTTGTTTGTCAAATTTCATGACATTCGGTAAGAACATACGTTTTTATGACAGCTAAGTTCGAAACTTGTTCCGGATTGTTGAAAAACTAGAAAAACTTGACCGCCACTCTTCATTACACTTAATCAGAACATTTTGAGACGTAAGAGCTAAACAGCTCTAAGTGTCATAGGAACAATGCAAGCATTAGGCCGAATTTAATTAAGTTTAATTGCTGTCAGTCTTCTCAAATTGCACCGTTTATGTTGTATTTTGACGAACACTAATATGTTTGAAAACGTGTCAGGATTTTTGTAAATTGACATGTCATATTCTTTATACTCGGCATTAAAATCGAAATAGTTCCGACGTGATTTTAAAACTAATTTAAATAATCAATGTACAGTTTTAATTTGAAATCAAATTCTTCATTTTGTAGCGATAATGTTTCGAAATTTTCAGTATGAGTCTCCGTCGTTTGTGTTATTTCGCTCACCCATTTATATACATGTAATTCATTTATTATTAGCTCATCAATTTTTTGGAAAAAAATTATGAGCTATTGTCATCACCTTGGCGTCGGCGTCGGCGTCCGGTTAAGTTTTGCGTTTAGGTCCACTTTTCTCAGAAAGTATCAATGCTATTGCATTCAAACTTGGTACACTTACTTAATATCATGAGGGGACTGGGCAGGCAAAGTTAGATAACTCTGGCGTGCATTTTGACTGAATTATGTGCCCTTTTTATACTTTGAAAATTGAAAATTTTGGTTAAGTTTTGCGTTTAGGTCCACTTTTTTCAGAAAGTATCAATGCTATTGCATTCAAACTTGGTACACTTACTTACTATCATGAGGGGACTGGGCACGCAAAGTTAGATAACTCTGGCGTGCATTTTGACAGAATTATGTGTCCTTTTTATACTTAGAAAATTGAAAATTTGGGTTAAGTTTTGTGTTAAGGTCCATTTTATTCCTTAAGTATCAAAGCTATTGCTTTCATACTTGCAACACTTACTAACTACCGTAAGGGGACTGTGCAGGCAAAGTTATGTAACTCTGACTGGCATTTGGACGGAATTATGGGCCCTTTATACTTAGAAAATTGAAAGTTTGGTTAAGTTTTGTGTTTTGGTCCACTTTACCCCTAAAGTATCATATATTTTGCTATCATACTTGGAACACTCGCAAACTATCATAAGGGTACAGTAAAAGGACAAGTTGCATAACTCTGGATGTTATTTTTACGGAATTATGGCCCTTTTTTGACTTAGTAACTTTGAATATATGGTTAAATTTTGTGTTTCGATCCACTTTACTTCTTAAGTATCAAGGCTATTGCTTTCAAACTTCAAATACTTTCATGCTATCATGAGGTTACTGTACCTGGCAAGTTGAATTTTACCTTGACCTTTGAATGACCTTGACTCTCAAGGTCAAATTATTAAATTTCTCTAAAATTGCCATAACTTTATTTATGATTAGATTTGATTGATACTTTGACAAAACTACTCTTACCTGACATACCACAATAGACTCCACCCAAACCATCGCCCGTGCCCCCCCCCCACCCACCCCCCCCCCTATTTTTTTTTTTTTTTTTTTTTTTTTAAGATCATCTTACAAATGACCACCACACCCTCACACTATACCCCCCCCCACCCCACCCCCTCCCCAATTTTTTTTTTAAACGGTTAAAAAACAAAACTATTTATTTTGATTATTTTATGTTTTAAATATCGTCAAACCATCGCACCCAAGAATCCCCCCCCACCCCCCTCCCCCCACCCGAATCCCCCCCCCCTATTTTTAACCAGGTTTTCCTAAGGAAAAAACTGGTTATTAGATTGGCGAATGCGGGCGGGCTGGCTGGCTGGCTGGCTGGCGGGCTGGCGGAATAAGCTTGTCCGGGCCATAACAATGTCGTTCATTGTCAGATTTTAAAATCATTTGGCACATTTGTTCACCATCATTGGACGGTGTGTCGCGCGAAATAATTACGTCGATATCTCCAAGGTCAAGGTCACACTTTGAGTTCAAAGGTCAAAAATGGCCATAAATGAGCTTGTCCGAGCCATAACTATGTCGTTCATCGTCAGATTTTAAAATCATTTGGCACATTTGTTCACCATCATTGGACGGTGTGTCGCGCGAAATAATTACGTCGATATCTCCAAGGTCAAGGTCACACTTTGAGGTCAAAGGTCAAAAATGGCCATAAATGAGCTTGTCCTGGCCATAACTATGTCATTCATTGTGAGATTTTAAAATCATTTGGCACATTTGTTCACCATCATGGGACGGTGTGTCCCACGAAAGAATCACGTCAATATCTCTAATGTCAAGGTCGCCACGACTAAAAATAGATTTAAAAAAAAAAAAACTTACAAAGGGGGTTAATTTATTTTGGTCATTTCAAAAGTTCAGTTTGAGTTTTCTCCCTTTATCAGATTTTTTTTTCACAATGAACACCTGGTTTTGTGACAATTTTGTCCCTTGTTTTTTTTTTTTTTTTTTGTAAGATCATCTCACAAATTACCACCACACCCTCACACTATACCCCCCCCCACCTCACCCCCCCCATTTTTTTTTATGAAACGCAACACAAATATTTATTTTTATTATTTTATGTTTGAAATACCGTCCAACCATTGCACCCAAGAATCCCCCCCCACCCCCCCACCAGATTTTTTTTTCCTTTTTTTCGCATTTTTGGAAGAAAATGTAATAAATGTCCACACCCCCACACAATGCACCGCTCTTCACTCCACCCCTCCCTCCTTTGTGATTGAAAATGAGAGTCCCTTCACCTTTAAAACGAAAATAGATGAGCGGTCTGCACCCGCAAGGCGGTGCTCTTGTTTTATTCTGTGACCGAAAACTAGAAAATGCTCTTGTTGTCAAACGGTGCATGTCGATGTATCGTGATATCTTACGCATGTCTTATATACTTAATAACACAGTTAAAAATGTGAAACTACTTGGTTGTTTTTATTTTTCATGTTTTGATAATTGCAAATATGGTATTCTTTACTTAATGACTATTCTTAACAAACTAATATCTGCGCTTAATATTATTTCTTAAAGCATAGCTCAGAAGCCATAATAAATATTTCAAGAAAAATAGTGTTATGCCGGAAACTTTCGAGTAGTTTCCCGTCAAAAGGAAATTGCACAATAACATTATAATTATAAAGATCCACAAGGTTTAAACCCATTGGTTAGCTATAAAGTCTACTTCACTTCAGCAAAAATTAATTGAAACATACAAATAAATGTAATTGACATTAACCCATTTATGCCTAGCGTCTAGAAAAAAGGCCTTGACAAACAGCGTAGACCATGATGAGACGCCTCATGACGCGGCGTCTCATCTAGGTCTACGCTGTTTGCTTAAAAACATTTCTGTAAAAAATATTCTAAATATAGAAATACATATAATAGACATCCCTAATTTTGGAAATAAATTAATCCACTTTAGAAGGATGGTAGAGTCCACTAGGCATAAAAGGGTTAAATATTTTAGTGAGCTAGCAAAACGTTTGCAAACACGTGTCTATTACCCTACAGAACGAAGCATTGTTAATGCAAATTAGCAGATTTGCAACCTTATTGCAGTTTGTAGATATGTTTAATTGTTGGCATTTAATTATAACAATCTCATCTCGTTGCAGTAATTTTGATTTGTATGGCAGTAGGAACGGTATACTCTGTACGGGAGATAACCGATGCGAGGTGTTTGGAATACAAGCTGTCTGGGTTGTCATTTATTTATGCATGTAGATAAGGGAGTGTATCTAAATAGTATATTTTCAATAGTTGATAGAACATTGCCATTGTTAGTTTACAACCTACGGCATATTCATTGTGGATTATATATTGATTTTAATGATTCATTTATACCAGCATGCATATGACTAGTTATGTGGAACACAACATAGTATGAATATAACACTCATACAAACGTATTGTAAACGTGTTTGCAAGTTGGAAATAATTTAAGTGAACCATTCGAAAAAATAAAACTTATAGTATTGAATATTTTAAGCTAAACAACACTACAATAATACTTCTGATTTATATGTATTATGACGGGATGCGTTCTGAAACTAAAACATTGTTTTAGTTTTAATTATTCAATATTGAACAAATGCAACCACATTTACTATGTATAAGCATTGCTAAAACTTCATTATTTTTTCAGATTCTGCTAGTGTGGGCACATTGGAATTTCCGGTCTGCATTATTCTAAATATTGCCGATCCAACCCAGTGCACAGAGCTTCCTCCTGTACTTCCCTCCATCGAAAACATTGACTTGACCCGTGTCACATGTTCCTGTACCTGGCTACGCAGTCTGCTTAGCATGATGCTGACACAAAATTGTAATATGGGCTGTGAGCTGAATGACTGTCACTTAACTGCGTGTGGAGAGGGCGAAGTCAACACATCATACACGACTAGAATATATTTACGCGTATATCAAAACAAAAGCATATCAATAACCCTAGATGATGATACCGGTCTGTGGGAGATTCTGCATGGTCTGAGTATGAAGAGTCTGAGTCTGCGTGGTTGGGGGGAGAGCGGTTGTAGAGTGAATCATGAAAAGTCGTTCTCACAGACGATAGCATCGCTCTCAAAGCTGGAAACACTAGGTATTAAAAATTATGAATTGACTCCTTGTGTGTGGGATGCTCTCCGTGGTCTGAATATCAAGAGTCTGACTCTGAGCAGTAGAGAGTGGGGAGGTTATCATGCAGAGTCGTTGACGCAGTTGTTATCATCGCTCAAGAGGCTGGAAACACTTGGAATTGGTATGTCTCTTCCTGGTCTGTGGAAGGCTCTCCATGGTCTGAATATCAAGAGTTTGAGTCTGGATGGATGGAAGAGGGGCGGTTTAAGGATAAATCATTCACAGTCGTTGTCTCAGTCGCTATCATCGCTCATGAGGCTGCAAAAACTTGATATTCATGTGGTTGAAGATAGTACTGGTTTTTGGGATTCTTTCTATGGCCTTAATATCAAGAAGCTGCTTGTGTTTTGTAAGCGTAGAGTAAAGTATAAAGAGTCGTTGTCTCATTTGCTACCATCGCTTACACGGCTGGAAACACTTAGTATTGGTGCGGATGAAGCCTGTCCTGGTTTGTGGGAGGCTCTCCAAGGTTTGAGTGTCAAGAGTCTGACTATTAAAGGTCCGAACAAAGGTTTCGAATTAAATCATACAGAGTTGTTGTCTCAGTCACTATCATCACTTACACAGCTTGAAACACTCGATATGGGGGTATATGAGAACAGTACTGGTCTGTGGGAGGCTATCCATACTTTGAATATCAAGACTCTGAGTCTGAGTCTTGATTGGATTCTGTGGACCGATTTGCGTACAGAGTCATTGTCTAAATCACTTTCATCGCTCACTTGTCTGGAAACTCTTAATATTATTGTGTATGCAGACAGTAGTTGTCCTTGGAAGGCTCTCCATGGTCTGAATATCAAGAGTCTGAGTCTGAGACTGATACTGAGTCAGATTCATACATGTAAAGATTTGCAAGCAGAGTCGTTGTATCAGTCATTAGCATCGCTCACACAGCTAGAAATGCTTAGTATTACGTTAAACCCAGACAGCCGTGGTCTATGGAGAGGTCTCCATTGTCTGAATATAAAGAGACTGAGCCTGAAGAGTAAGGAGTGGGGAGGTTTGCATAAAGAGTTGATGTCCTTGTCACTATCATCGCTCACACAGCTGGACACTCTTTGTATTGAGATGGAGTGTGATAATCTAGGTCTGTGGGAGGCTGTACATGGTCTGAACATTAAAAGTCTGAGTCTGAGTGGTTTTTGGAAACGTACTGGAATTGACGTGAAGCATACATTGTCGATGGCAAAGACACTTTCATCGCTCATTCATCTAGAAACACTTAGTATTGATGTGGAGCATGAGAGTCTCTGGGAGGCTCTCCATGGTCAGAATATCAAGAGTTTGAGTCTGAGTGGCGTGCGTAAATCTTCCGGTATTGATGTGAAGCATGCGGAAACGTTTTCTCAGTCGCTATCATCACTCACACAGCTGAAAACGTTAACACTACATGTCCATACATACATCGCACTGCAGGTACCTCAATCATTGAAGTATTTAAATATCTACTCTGACACAATGCTACCATCCAAAGTGCGCGAACTTGTGTACTCACTGGCTACGTGTACTCATACAATTGATAGTAAGCTTGAATTTGGTTGCGCTTCTAGTGTTGATCCTCCAGAACTAATCCCAATTAAGGAATACATTCCAATTCAACAGGAACTTGCTGCACGGAAAAATGTTACAGTAAAACGATTCCGAATATATGAATGGCTTGATTCTGCCGGTCGTGCCATGTCTGTACGTGACATTGGTGATGTTGATGACGCTGATAGCGATATCCTTGAAGATGATGTTTATAAAAGATTTGCTAAATATATTGATCGTTACATAATCAATCGAATTTCAATACTCATTGAGATAAGTCGAGTCTCAATATCTTGAATTAGTGTTTGTTTTTTATGGATACTATATTAATATGAACCTTGTTGTATATTAAATTATTATTGTAACAATTAAAACTGTTTTGACATGTGGCGTATAATACTGTTTTATGTTGTTTCTCTATACATGAAATTAAGCTATAACATATACTAGCCTAATGTGTTGTTGACTTTTCGACGATAGGTGTTACAAGAAAATATGGTAGAAACACACTATCTTCCTATTTCAAAACGGTTTTAGTCTAATGTATGTTGACATTCAATCACATTATATACATATGCTCATCTCAATCTCAAAGATATTTCGCCGGAGCTTTTCTCTTATATGTAGTTATTATTAAAATCAACACAATTGTGTAAATACGGCTCCTAAGTCGTTAATGTCTTGAGATTCAAATCAGTGAACAAAATAATGTTTATTTTTGCGTCCGAGCAAGTGACAAACTACTAAACGAAATCAAACTGTAGACAGATATTACGTTTATGCTTTGTGTCAATGTTATTGTATAAGTTTAAATTCAATGTATGCCTTTGTTTTAATGACTTGTACAATTTGGAACATGTTGATACAATTTTATTAGTGCGCTTTATAGCATGTACATGTTCACATAATTGTCAACGCATTTGACTTCACCTATAAATATTAAATATACAAGATTAATATTTCTTCTTTAATAAATATATAATTCAAACTGCTTGATGTTTTCAAATGTATCATATAAATATGTTTTATATGCATTGTATGCATAGTGCCTGTCATGATGATCATTTAAACAAGGGCTGTTTGTAAAACATGCATGCCCCCCATATGGGCTCTAAGTTGTAGTGACAGCCATTTTGTAAATATGTTTTTTGTCACTGTGACCTTGACCTTTGACCTAGTGACCTGAAAATCAATAGGGGTCATCTGCGAGTCATGATCAATGTACCTATGAAGTTTCATGATCCTAGCCATAAGCTTTCCTGAGTTATCATCAGGAAACCATTTTACTATTTCGGGTCACCGTGACCTTGACCTTTGACCTAGTGACCTGAAAATCAATAGGGGTCATCTGCTAGTCATGATCAATCTACCTATCAAGTTTCATGATCCTAGGCATAAGGGTTCTTGAATTATCATCCGGAAACCATTTTACTATTTCGGGTCACCGTGACCTTTGACCTAGTGACCTGAAAATCAATAGGGGTCATCTGCTAGTCATGATCAATGTACCTATGAAGTTTCATGATCCTAGGCCTAAGCGTTCTTGAGTTATCGTCTGACAACCACCTGGTGGACGGACCGACCGACAGACAGACCGACCGACCGACATGAGCAAAGCAATATACCCCCTCTTCTTCGAAGGGGGGCATAAAAAATAATACCCTTTAAACATCGATAATGATAGAGCTTTGTTTTCAGATGTAACAAGAAAAAAATATTTTTATAATAAAAAATAACATTTGTCCGTAGTTCTATGCTCTCAAATAATGTAGTTTTATAAATGTACATGTCTAATTTATTAATATTAACCAGTAGCAGCAGTTTCGGATTACTCAATTGTTTAACGTGTGTTGCTTTTAAATTGATTGTAAAATAAGTATCGTTATTGGTTAAATTAAAAATAAACATGTCTTGTGAAGATCGGATGAAAACTACTTTAATTAAAAAGCAGACACCATGGTTAATGTGTAAAACTAACTAAGTGACCCAGCGACCTAGTTTTTGACCCGGCATGACCCATATTCAAACTTGACCTAGACATCATCTAGATTCAACTTCTGACCAAGTTTGGTGAATATCGGATGAAAACTACTTGAATTAGAAAGCGGACAACATGCCCAATGTTAAAAACACACTAAGTGACCCCCGTGACTTAGTTTTTGACCTGCCATCACCCATGTTCGAACTTGGTCTAAACATCATCTAGATACAACTTCTGACCAAGTTTGGTGAAGCTCTGATGAAAACTACTTGAATTAGAAAGCGGACAACACTCTGATTGTATACAACGCACTAAGTGACCCCGTGACCAAGTTTTTGACCCAGCAAAGCCCATGTTCGAACTTGGTCTAAACATCATCTTTATTATGCCACGACAGCGCATTTACGTTGGAGACGCTGACATGATATTTTAAAGTGTTATCGGATACCCATCCGATAACAGTTTTAAGCTCCGCCCATCAATATCCGTTTTAAAACTCTGCCCATATTTGGTTTACTCAATGATTTTTTTTAGCGTTCCATGTTTTAGCCCCGCCCATTCTGAGAACTACTTTTTTGTAGGCGTGGTATGTCGCTTTTTTTATTTAAATGGAAACAAACAGCGATTCGTATTTTATTCAGAAATTAGAACATTAATAAACAATAAGCTGTTTTTTTAAACAAAACTAACACTTTATTAAGTATATATCTATAGGGAAATATAAATTAAACGAGCATTAATCAATGGAAAAAATTAAACAAATACAAATGTGCAACGCTAGCCTACCATTCATTGGCTGCAGATGAACACAATTTAAAACAGTAATGATAAACATTTAAAACGTAACACAAATATACTTAACACGTTTAAATAAAATATGACAGATTTGATCAAGTTAAAGAAGAATTTATGACAAATATTCACTAAACATCTCGTCTAAGATTATATAAAAAAAAATTAACTAATACTTTACAAATGCTTTCCTTTTTGTGTCATTCTTATAAAAAGCAAGGCAAACAGGTGAATAACATACACAATGAATTAACATTGACAAAGTAAAATAATTAATACTTGATTGAGATGCTTTGCTAATGCCTGCCATGCCTAATAATACATGACAATTTCAATTTTTAAGTGTCTGAAATCAAACTTTCACAAAAAAAAGACTCTATCTCCACAACCAAACAGGAAATTTGTGTGGTCAACCTGAAAATAAAATAAAGATTCCTTTAGAAAAAAAACATCATCAAACATTCATTGCATAACTGCTTTAACCCTTTCAGTGCTGGAACCGAATTTTGAAGGCCTTTGCAAACAGTTTGGATCCAGATGAGACGACACAAAACGTGGCATCTCATCTGGATCCAAACCGTTGGCTATTCTGATAGTAATCTTTGAAAAAAAATGAAGAAAATGCTTATTTTACAAATTCAGCAGACGACATTTTAGCAGACGACAAATTTCCCAGCATGCAAAGGGTTAAAAATAAAAATCCAGATACGGTATATAATTTGTATTAAAATTGAAACTTTATAAATATAGTGACATATAGATTTATAACATGTTCAGATAAAACAATTACATAAATACTCTCAAAAATAAATTTGTCGACAAAAAAGTATTACCTTTCCGACAAATTAATTAGATGGGTTGATGTGAAGCTGTGCCGGGATGCAGTTTGGGGGGGGAATATCTTGAGTTAGTTGTGAGGCAGAGAAAGACTCGGACAAGTGCAACTGACGAGGGTAGAACTGTGCCGCCAAGAATTTTGGTAGATATCATCACCCATGGAATGTGTGGTCGCAACTTTCTGCCATTAATAGAAAAACATTTCATATTATAATAAAATAAAACAAATCCAACAGGAGATAACATTTCAAAATAGAGTGTTTTAATAACATTTTTATGGCACAACTTGAACAAATTACAACTTTAATAGACACAATATTATTAATACAAAATGAAAATGTATAAACTCCACTTTATATAAAAAATAATTAAGAATTTCTTTTAACTTAAAATATATTTATTATGGACTCTGGGCTTTTTTTCCTTATTAAGGGGAATATGTGTTTGTTTTCCTAATTTTAGAAATTTGCGACTCAAATTTTCACAATTTAAATAAGTTTGGGACTCAAATTTTCACAATTTAAAAAAAGTTTGCAACTCATTTTTTCACAATGTTGATCTGTGGGCGACACAATTTTGAACAGTTTTCGGCACATGTTTTCAAAAAAGTTGCACAGCGCGCAACTCATTTGTTCACAGTTTTCAACAGTGAATTTTTTTATGAACAGTGCGTTACTCAATTTATTCACAATTTTGAACAGTGTGCAACTCATTTTTTAAAATTGTGAACAGTGCGCGACTCATTTTTCCACCATGTTGAATAAACAGTGCGCGACTCCTTTTTTTCAAATTTTGAACAGTGCGCGACTCATTTTTACAAATTTTGAACAATGGGCAATTCATGTGTTTTCACAATTTGAAGAGTTTGTGACTTATTTTTTTGTAATTTTGAATGAACAGTGCCCCACAAAATTGTCCCCCATTTTTGAACAGTGCGCAAATGATTATTCCAAATTTTGTACAGCGCGTGACATGATTTTTTCATAATTTTGAACAGTGCGCAACTCATTTTTCCAAAATTTTGAATGAACAGTGCATGACTTATTTTTTTGCAAAAATGTGAACAGTGAGCAACTCATTTTACAAATTTTGTACAGCGCGTGACTCATTTTTTCAAAATTTAATTTATGAAAAGTGTGCGACTCATTTTTCCACAATTTTGAAATCATAATGAACAGTGGGCAACTAATGTTTCCCACAATTTTGAACAGTGCGCGACTCATTTTTTCAAATTTTGGTACAGTGCGTGTCTCATTTTTTCACAATTTCGAACAGTGCGCAACTCATTTTTCCACAATTTTGAATAAACAGTTCGCGACAGTAGAACAACTGTCACTGATCATTGGTTCATCAGCATGAGAATGGGTGTAAAAAAATGGCACAAATAATGAAACATGTGTGTTTAAGCATGCATACATAACAATGAAACTTACCAACCACTCGGCCAGGAAACATATGGTGCAGAAGCTGCGGGATTCAGCATGCTCTCCCACAGATATTATGCAGATCAGTGGTCAAACTGGCAGTCAACTTATGTTGGGATTTCCCAATTGTGAAGATATTACCCTCAGCAATCTCCAAACACAAACATGTTCATGTATTGTCAGTCAAACAGCAATTAATACATCATGTCACCCTGACAGTCTCAAAACACGATGCAAAACCAAAGCATTTTCGTTTCGTCTAACACACAGCTGGTAACGTCGCTGAATATTGCACAAAAGCAGCTTCATTATGAAGTTCCAGCGACTCGAAATACACGTTCCCCACCCACTTTGATTTCGCACGTGAAGGCCTGTTTTTTGGGGAAAACTGTCCGAAAACTGTGAACATCTCACAACTAAACGTATATTACGGAGATGGACAAGTTGAACAATAAATCACTCTTATCACTTCCAAATTGCAAACTACGTTAAAATCCCGTTCCATTTGATTATTGTATTTATTGTTTGAAATTTTCACTCTATATACTGTACACATTCGCTTTGAAAATAGCGGTTGGTGTGTACTCTTGGAAGTACATGTCGAATGTGTTATTGTAAAAAATATTGGTATTGTGTTTTTAGTGCAGAAATTGTTCTTTTAAGTTTCGATTTCTCGCTTTAGTTTTTGTATTATGTGCGTTTAAATTTGATTGATTGTTGCTTACTTTCGAACTATTTTTTTGTGTGTAAATATATATGCATAGACGCTAGCAGATGTACTCAGGTTGCTACTAATTTGCATATTTATCAATGAATTTAGCGGTTGTTTGTTTTTGTTTGTTTTGTGAATATTTTCTTATTTACTTTAAAATGTGGCATAATAAATAGAATATATGGTTGGTGACTTTTGATATCATGTGATATAAGACTCGTCCGATATGGCGTGTGAAAAGGCTCGGCAAGCCTCGCCTTTTCCTACGCCATATCAGACTCGTCTTATATCACATGATATCAAAAGTCACCAACCATATATTCTCTATATATACAACTTCTGACAAAGTTTCGTGAAGCTCTGATGAAAACTACTTGAATTAGAGAGCGGACACCATGCTCAATGTTTAAAACGCACTAAGTGACCCTGTGACCTCATTTTTAACCCGGCATGACCCATATTCGTATTTGACCTAGACATTGTCTAGATACATCATCTGACCAAGTTTGGTGAAGATCGGATGAAAACAACTTGAATTAGAGAGCGGGCACTTAATCCGGACCGACCGACAGACAGACCGACCAACAAGGTCACTCCTATATACACCCCTAAACTTTGTTCATGGGGGTATAAAAATAGCATTGTTGGCGTTGACTTTTTTATTAACAATAATAACTCTTAGCGTGATTAAGTTGATGTTTCACTGACGATGATGCTGAAAGATGCTGTTGCTGTTGTTATTGCTGCTGTGGTTTCTGCTTCTGATACCGATGATGATTCCGACGACGACGAAAATGGCGTCGACGATAAATACGACGACAGCGAAGAAAAAGATAAGGATGATGATGATAATGATAATGGTGGTGGTGATGATGGTGGTGGTGATGATGATCATAATGATCATGCTGCTGATGATAATGCTGCAGCTGCTGCTGATGATGATGAAATGATAATGCTTCTGCTGATGAGGATGATATGGATGAGGATACAGATGATGATGATGATGATAATGATTGGGATGAGGATGAGGATGATAATGTTGCTGCTGATTATGATGACGATTAACCGAGGATTATTCAATAATTGTTTTTCTTTTATGCTTTCCGGTGGTTTATCATTGAAATAAAACTGGTATTCTACCGTTTCGAACAGTGAAAATTTACCGTGAAAAATATCAATATTTTTAAATGTTTAACTGTGCAATGACAACATTTTTTCGACAAAATGACGTCATAAATCCAGCAATATTATCCAGTCAGACTCTTTTACAATGTAAATAAACGGTGAGAAAATCATACAATAAAAATAACATTTGTTGGATTCGATGGAATATCGATTTTAATTCACTCGTGATCATAGAAAATATATTTTTGGTTGCGCCACTCGTGAACATATTATTTTATATGATCACTCGTTAAACAAGGGCTGTTTGTAAAACATGCATGCCCCCCATATGGGCTGTCAGTTGTAGTGGAAGCCATTGTGTGAATACGTTTTTTGGCAATGTGACCTTGACCTTTGACCTAGTGACCAGAAAATTAATAGGGTCATTTGCGAGTCATGATCAATATACCTATGAAGTTTCATGATCCTAGGCATAAGCATTATTGAGTTATCATCCGGAAACCATTTTTCTAAGTTGAATCACCTTGACCTTTGACCTAGTGACCTGAAATCAATAGGGGTCATCTGCGAGTCATGATCAATGTACCTATGAAGTTTCATGATCCTAGGCATAAGCGTTCTTGAGTTATCATCCAGAAAGCATTTTATTATTTCGGGTCACTGTGACCTTGACCTTTGACTTAGTGACCTGAAAATCAATAGGGGTCATCTGCGAGTCATGATCAATGTACCCATGAGGTTTCAAGATCCTAGGCATAAGCGTTCTTGAGTGATCATCCGGAAACCATTTCACTATTTCGGGTCACAGTGACCTTGACCTTTGACCTAGTGACCTCAAAATCAATAGGGGTCATCTGCGAGTCATGATTAATGTACCTATGAAGTTTCATGATCCTAGGCCTAAGCGTTCTTGAGTTATCATCCGGAAACCATCTGGTGGACGGACATACGGGCATACGGACTGACATACAGACCGGCATGTGCAAAACAATATACACCCTCTTCTTCAAATGGGGGCATAATAAAATCGATATCCCATCAAATCCAACAAATATCCTCAATATATTACAGGCAACCTTTGAGCATTTGTTCATAAAAATATGTATAAATACAATTCGATAAACACGCGTGTTTTACGACATGGGAGAGCAATCAATAAATATAAATTGCAGATACTAACATTTTATATTGAAGTTCGCAAGGCGTATGATATCCATGATGAAAATGACACAGTATTATTGTGAATGTATATATTAGGATGATGTTTGCCGTGAATGCTGTGTTTTAAAGATATGAACCTTACCCGCTTGGACCTGGTTAGAATACCGAGGGAGAAAGTTCGAAATAAATAAATGTGCCTATAAGGAACATGAAATAATGTTAGTAAATAATACTACAAAAGAAGCTTGTAGGACTATTTACAAATACTTGAAAAATGGTCATTTCATATAATATCAAAAAAGTAAATAGTTTACATTATTTATTATTAGTCTTTATTTAAATAAATAATAACATGTGCGTTTAATAGAAACTAATAAGCACACATTGCCAACATAATATAGTGTCACAAAAGACACACCTTTATATAATACAAGATTTAGAAATTAAAATTAAAAAGTGTTTTGGCAAATTGGTTTCGTACACTGTTGTATTTTATGACACATATAAAAGTTTCATATTACATAATAAAAAGTGGCAATTTTGTTTTATGAAATTAGCTGTAACCTAAACTTGTTCAAGACAGTATAATGAACATTTGATCTTCCTCATCAATACAATATTTATCAAATGCAATAAGAAATAAGTATAAGGAAAACATGTATACTGAGCAGTCGAGATCAAGAAGACAAAATGTGGGTCCATACATAAAGTAGTGTACGTGGTATACCCAGGTATTTTCTTGAATAAAAGACAAGTAACAATATTTTGTAATTTACACTGTCCTGACAAACATTTTCAGTAGGATCAATATGCTGACATTATAAAACTCAATTAAATATAATGCAAACTAGTTCTGTTTTACATGTAAGGTGTCAGAGGGATTGAAATACACGCTTACATCACCTAAGACTGCGTGGAATCTACTTACACCTACAAAAAACAGCGGAAATTCTTCATACAATTTAAGTTATGTAAGCGGATTTTTTTAATTAACTTACAGTGACTTTGACTTTTATCTAGTTTTCCCAAGCTACGTCTACACGTAAGCTAACAATTCATACAATTTAGGAACAATACCCTAATATAAAAGCGTAGAGCTAACAATTCTACAATTTAGGAACAATACCCTAATATAAAAGCGGTGAGCTAACAATTCATACAATTTAGGAACAATACCCTCATATAAAAGCGGTGAGCTAACAATTCATACAATTTAGGAACAATACCCTTATATAAAAGCGGTGAGCTAACAATTCATACAATTTAGGAACAATACCCTCATATAAAAGCGGTGAGCTAACAATTCATACAATTTAGGAACAATACCCTCATATAAAAGCGGTGAGCTAACAATTCATACAATTTAGGAACAATACCCTCATATAAAAGCGTAGAGCTAACAATTCTACAATTTAGGAACAATACCCTAATATAAAAGCGGTGAGCTAACAATTCATACAATTTAGGAACAATACCCTCATATAAAAGCGGTGAGCTAACAATTCATACAATTTAGGAACAATACCCTTATATAAAAGCGGTGAGCTAACAATTCATACAATTTAGGAACAATACCCTAATATAAAAGCGGTGAGCTAACAATTCATACAATTTAGGAACAATACCCTAATATTAAAGGGGCCTTTTCACAGATTTTGGCATTTTTTAACTTATTCATTAAATGCTTTATATTGATAAATGTAAACATTGGATCGTAAAAGCTCCAGTAAAATATCAAGAATAAAATATAAAAAAGGAAAAGAACATTGCCCGGAGCAGGTTTCGAACCAGTGACCCCTGGAGTCCTGCCATAGTCCTGAAGTAAAAACGCTTTAGCCTACTGAGCTATTCCGCCGACTACACATACTAAGCGTATTTTATACCTTATATAAGCAATCTTCGTAGTTTCACAAAATTTAACGAAAAAAACAGAACACTCCAAATTATTCAATCGTTTCGCGTTGCAACGCTTTATAATTTTTAGGTTTTAAAATCGTCAAAAGATGCATATAATGGCTATATTAGAGCATGGTAAATGTTCAGTATTACTGTTTCCTCACAAATTTCATAACCAAAACGAAAATTTGCGAATCTTAAACATTTTTTTTCAATTTTGTCAATTTACCAAAGCGTGAAAAGATCCCTTTAAAGCGGTGAGCTAACAATTCATACAATTTAGGAACAATACCCTAATATAAAAGCGGTGAGCTAACAATTCATACAATTTAGGAACAATACCCTAATATAAAAGCGGTGAGCTAACAATTCATACAATTTAGGAACAATACCCTAATATTAAAGCGGTGAGCTAACAATTCATACAATTTAGGAACAATACCCTAATATTAAAGCGGTGAGCTAACAATTCATACAATTTAGGAACAATACCCTAATATAAAAGCGGTGAGCTAACAATTCATACAATTTAGGAACAATACCCTAATATAAAAGCGGTGAGCTAACAATTCATACAATTTAGGAACAATACCCTAATATAAAAGCGGTGTAACTGAATGAAGTTTGTCTAATTTTAATAATAGTGACATAGCCTTTAAACCAACTGGCTTGAAATGTTATGTAAGCTGGGTATACACTTCCACAAATCTTCAGCACATTATCTCAATCCAATCATAAGTAATTGATCAAAGAACATAAACTGCTGCTGCTTATTCTCAAGTTTTAGATGCATAAATATTGACCTATAACTAATGGCCCCTAATTTACTTCTGAAGATTGAAATTTAATAAAAGCAAGAGAAACTGTCGTCCCTTATTAGCGCTTGTAGACTTCATAAGACTCATCTGGGACAATCCTATACGCACATGTATTGAATCCATATTTTTCCAAATCACAGCTCAAGTATGTTTATATGAAGTCACTTTCTAAATGCAGGACACATTCTGTTAGGCATATATATGTAGCATTGTCCCAGAATTATCTATATCAAACTCTAATTTTTATTTAGCAATAACAAACAAAAGCAAAATACAACTACATTATTGAAAATCATATTATCTTAAAGTCCTACGGTATATACTAATAATAAACACCTTAAAAAATGCATTCTACTTGTTCTACTTGAATGGAAATGAACCCAAATACAAGTTTATCCCGATACATACTTTTGGCTATTGCTAGACGCTCATTTAATACTAATGTTAATATTGTTCAAAATGTATACAATTAATTTAAACAGACAAAAACATGGTGGTCTATGAAATATTCCCAAATGTAACAAAACATTTCATTTTAATCTATAAAAAATTCATACAGGGAACTATATATATATTATTACAGATTTCAATAAGACATAATATCATTTATAAATATTAAATACACAGGATCAAATAAATGATGACAATTATGCATTAAACGGATGCTTCATTAAAAAAATTGCATTTTCCGCTCTACACTGCACTGCATAAAATTAAAAATTCACAATCGAAAAATGCTATCATAAAATATTTTGATTATTAAATTATTAAAATGGAGCCAGTAATAATACAAACTGGTGAAATTCAGCAGAAATGCTATATCAAATTTTAAACAACAAAACCTTGTTCATAGAGCGTTTTACTATAACAAGGTACACACAAACTACTAAAAAACAAAAGTGGCATTCACTATTTTCCACATTCCCAAGAATGGTGAAATTCAGCAGAAATGCTATATCAAAGTTAAAACAACAAAACGTTATCAAATGTTGATAATATTATAAATATAATTTGTTTTGTGTATTCAATTATATTAACACAATCTAATTAGTATTGTAAGCTATATTGAAATAAGAATTATACAAAATATTTCTGACATTAAAGCAAAACTTTTAAGAATTATAATTACCGGTAGACATTCACGTGTAAGTAATAAAAGATGGTTTATTGGTTCATATGTTGTGAATAGAGCGTTTTACTATAACAAGGAACACAAAATCTACTTAAAAACAAATGTGGCATTCACTATTTTCCACATTCCCAAGAATGGTACACCTAATGTGAAATCAGCAGTACATCAAAACATAAAATAACATCAACATCTTCAAACTTCATGTGCCATAACATGTTGAACAAATTTGCTAAATAAATTGTTAACATTTGACCAAGAGAATATTTCTGATATTAAAACACAAAAATGTTCAATTGCTGGTTAATTTTGTCTTATGAGTTTATTATTGGCTTCCATTTTAAAGTAGTTTAAATGGCGATTTTCACAGCAATAACATAATGAAAAGTATGGAATATTTTCACTGTTTACTGTTTGAAGAATTGCATCACCAATTCGATATCAGTGATGTCTGTCACATAACCAGAGTAACATGTGTAATATTCTAATCTTTTACAAAACATCAGTCAGTCAGTGCAAATTTAATAGCCTCTGGTCCGATCTTCAGGTCTCCAGTGTCAAGGTCACGGCCCGTGTAGAACTGGGCCCACACTGGGCAGTGGTCATTCACGACCCCGCCCCACGTCCAGCCCTTAGGGATCCAGGGACTGGACAGGCCCTCTCTCACGACGTCACATTGACCTGTACAGGGGAATAAAATATATAACCATAAAACCGTCTAAAACAACATTATCGTATACTTCTGATAATCATATTCGCAGATTTTAAATCGGAAATGAACAAACATTAACAAATTATCTCCATATGTTAAGCTTTTCAACAATTAGTTTGCATATTTACTGTTGGATTGTTTGCGGAAATAATGGCATCAACATAATTAAATCTCCATGGTTTGACAATATGATACATTTATGTTCACTTGAGAATCAGGAACAAGAACTTATTGATAAACATTTTCATTGATAAACATGCTTAATTCAATCGATATTATTCACCTATTAATCAATGGTAAGCAAAGTTTAAATAAGCAAATTCAGTGAATTGATATCCCCCCGCCATTATGCTTCTGGACACAAAAGTAATATATCTGACACTCAAAAAAGGATTTTTTTCAAGATACAAAGGGCCATAACTCCATTATTAACAGATGGTGTACAATGCCATTTGGCGTGCATCATCCTCTTATCCATATACATACTCATTCAATGAAATCCGCCAAAGCACTTTCAAGATATGGCTCCGGACGGACGGACAGAAGGGCGGACGGACGGACAACACCAAAACAATATCCCTCCGCCTATGGCGTGGGATAATTAACATCAACTGATGGAAATCTTGAACACAAATCTTTTACAATACACAAAGCTTTAAATCAGCAAAATCAAACACAATATAACAACAATATTAACAAGCACATTAGCAGGTAAATATGTCAAATCAGAGACGCCAGTAATGGACAAGATATGAGAAGTGATAGCAGACAACGAAGTGCAGAAGAAGAGATGGATCGAGCCATTCCAGGAGCAGGACCTGACAGCCAAGAACTCTAACGGCTTACATCTAGACCAGTGTGGAGTTACTCTACACACTCTTCAGCATGATATCATATCATAACTGACAGTGACCTTGACCTTTGACCTTGTGAACCCAATTTAAATATGGGTAATATACTGTCCAAGGCCAATGCACACAGGAAGTATCAAGCCAATCAGTCAATTCATTTAGGAGTTATTGATGGGAAATGAATTTTACACTTGGTGTGATAGTGACCTTGGCATTTCACCTAGTGGCTCCAATATCAATAGGGGTCATCTACTGTCAAGGCGAATGTACATGTGAAGTATCAAGCCAATCTTTTATTCATTGACGAGTTATTGATTGGAAACGAATTGGTCTCCCGACAGACAAACCGACTGACATCAAGCTAAACAATATAAGTGTGATAGTGACCTTGATCTTTAACCTAGTGACCCCAATTTCAATAGGGATCATCTACTGTCAAAGGCCAATGCACATATTATGTATAAAGCCAATCGGTCCATTTATTGACGAGTTATTGATCGGAAACGAACTGGTCTCCTACAGACAAACCGACTGACATCCAGCAAAACAATATAAGTGTGATAGTGACCTTGATCTTTAACCTAGTGACCCCAATGTCAATAGGGATCATCTACAGTCAAAGGCCAATGCTCATGTGAAGTATAAAGCCAATCGGTCCATTAATTGACGAGTTATTGATCGGAAACGAACTGGTCCACCGACAGACAGACCGACCACATCCAGAAAACAATATAACCCTTCTTCTTTGAAGGGGGGCACATCATATTATATATTAATTTTCTTTAGTTCCATAATTTAAATCAAGCGACTAACCTTTGGTATCTGCAGACAGGTTAAAGTCACCAAGCAGTCTAATATAATTTTCCCCTGCAATGACAGAAGGAAATTTAAATATTGTAGTTGTATGAATATTTACAAGTTATATTTGTCAGGCCAGCTAGCTTGGTTGGTAGAGAACAGGACTACTAACCCGAGGATCAACAGTGCATTTCCCGGTCCGCTCACATAACTTGTGTTGGAACTAGTCTTTTAACCCTTTAACTGACATTCTTTCCTTCCGGAGCTTCAAGTAAGGTAGGTGTCAGTTAATGGCTAAATTGTGTGCACTTTGTACTGATAAAGCAGCAAATCCATGAAATGCAAATTAAAGGCTATGTTTATGTAGTAATATGGAATTGAGTATTCAACGTATAATCATTGCAACTGTTATTGTTTGTTAAGCATTAATTTTAGGCTGATTTTAGTGGAATATAAATATTCAACAGACGTTGTTTATAAATGAAACAAGGGCTGTTTGTAAAACATACATGCCCTCCATATGGGCTGTCGGTTGTAGTGGCAGCCATTGTGTGACTACGTTTTTTGTCACTGTGACCTTGACCTTTGACCTAGTGACCTGAAAATCAATAGGGGTCATCTGCCAGTTATGATCAATGTACCTATGAAGTTTCATGATCCTAAGCCTAATTTTTCTTGAGTTATCACCAGGAAACTCACTGTGAACTTGACCTTTGACCTAGTGACCTGAAAATTAATAGGGGTCATCTGCCAGTCATGATCAATGTACCTATGAAAATTCATTATCCTAGCCGTAATCATTCTTGAGTTATCATCCGAAAACCATTTTACTATTTCGAGCCACTGTGACCTTGACCTTTGATCTAGTGACCTGAAAATCAATTGGGGTCATCTGCCAGTCATTATCAATGTACCTATGAAGTTTCAATCCTAGGCGTAAGAATTCATGAGTTATCATCCGGAAACAATTTTTCTGTTTTAAGTCAATGTGACCTTGACCTTTTACCTAGTGACCTGAAAATCAATAGGGGTCATCTACCAGTCATGATCAATGTACCTATGAAGATTCATGATCCTAGAAGTAAGCATTCTTGAGTTATCATCAGCAAATCATTTTACTGTTTCGAGTCAATGTGACCTTGACCTTTGATCTAGTGACCTGAAAATCAATGGGGGTCATCTGCCAGCCATGATCAATTTACCTATGAAGTTTCATGATCCTAATCGTAAGCATTCTTGATATATCATCCAGAAACTATTTTACTGTTTCGAGTCACTGTGACCTTGACCTTTCACCTAGTGACCTGAAAATCAATTGGGGTCATTTGCCAGTCATGATCAATGTACCTATGAAGTTTCATGATTCTAGGCTTAAGCATTCTTGAGTTATAATCCGGAAACCATTTTACTATTTCGAGTCACTGTGACCTTGACCTTTGACCTAGTGACCTGAAAATCAATAGGGGTCATCTGCCGGTCATGATCAATGTACCTATGAAGTTTTGTGATCCAAGGCGTAAGCATTCTTAAGTTATCATCCGGAAACCATCTGGTGGTCGGACCGACGGACCGACAGACATGCGCAAAACAATATACCCCCTCTTCTTCGAAGGGGGGCATAAAAAGAAGAGGCAGAATTCAGAAAGTTGGATGTGGGATGTAGTAATTGTTGAGGAGAGGTAAGGGCAATATGTTTGATCCGGATCTATTACTCTGGTGAACTAAATATTGTTTTGCCTCAAACAAAACGCCCCATAAAAATTGCTCTATACCTGGCAGAGCGGTCCTAATGGTCTCTATAAGGTTGGGGATATTGTCAATCTCTGCCTGCAGTCGACCGATGTCCTCATTCTCCAGACCGGTTGCCTTCAGATGTACACTTACCAGTGCGCAGTCAAAACCGCTGATCTGTTGAATTATTTTATACCATATTATTTTAGATTTCATTTTAAAAGTTTCTACCACGTAATAACGCAATCAATTTACCAGGGACCCTGACAAACCATCGTGCCCATAGGATGCAGCAAAATTTAAATCAAAACAGTTCTTTGCCTCAAATAAAAAGTATTTTTGTCTTAGAAATACAAATGGAAATAGGTCAGGTCATTTCATTGTATCATATCACTTGAATATTTTTAAGTTGAGTCATTTTGTAGTTGATTTTGTCATTTAAGAATGTTTGAGTCCTTTTGTAGTAGAACTGGTAATTTTGTAGTGGAGCAAGTCATTCTGTAGTTGACCTTGTAATAATGTAGTTGAGCTAGTAATCATGTAGACGGTAGGTAATTTTGTAGCTTAGTGAGAAATTCAGTAGTTGACCTAGTAAGAATGTAGTTGAGTTATTAGTAATTTTGTAGTTGCGTAGGTAATTTTGAAGCTAAGTAAGTCATTTTGTAGATGAGCTAGTCATGTTGTAAAATTAGTGAGTCATTGTGTTGTTGAGTAAGACATTGTGTAATGAAGTAAATCATGGTGTGGTTAAGTAAGTCATTTTGTAGCAGAGTAAGTCAATTTTAATTGATTTATTTATGTTTCACTTGAACTTATGTTTTAGTTCAGAAACAAAATACAGTTGAGAAAGTCATGTTGTAGCTTAGTAAGCCTTTAGTTCAGTAAATCAGTTTGCAGTTGACATAGCAAAGTTGTAGTCAAGCCAGTCATTTTGTAGATAAGTAAGCCTTTAGTTGAGTAAATCAGTTTGCAGTTGACGTAGCAGAGTTGTAGTCAAGCCAGTAATTTTGTAGATTAGTAAGCCTTTAGTTGAGTAAATCAGTTTGCAGTTGACGTAGCAAAGTTGTAGTCAAGCCAGTCATTTTGTAGTTGAATAAGTCATTTTGTTAAAGCCGACTTAAAATCTCCCAAGCGTGGGAACGTTCTAAAGGTCTCCTCCAAAGATACCAAGAACTGGTTCTATCCAGGAAAAGGACTCAAAAGCAATACAACTAAACAAAATAGGTTAAACTAAAGTAACATGAAACTCTTTGCCCATAAACAACTCAACACTTCAAGTAAGCAATAAAAGATGGTGCATATTTTCATAGAAGACTACACAACCTTGAACGTAGCAATGCAGGGTCGTCTAGTGAAGGGTTTCTGTTTCTGTTTCTTGTCCATAGCCAGGAGGGTAGAGCTTACAAGGACAACGCCCTGCATTTCATCATACAGGAATCCATTGTACTCGTTACTCTGAGGCGAGAACAAAAAGAACAACAATGAAATATAAATTAAACAGGTAAAGTACATGTAGATCAGACGAGAGGGCCTGAAGGACCCAAAGTCGCTCAACTGTGATACAAAGGAATTTACTTGTTATGAGAAGCCCACGATATCATAAGAACAAATATTCTGACCAAGTTTCATGAAGATTGAACTATAAAAATGACTTTTAAAGTGTTAATAAAGCTTTACTATAGCCATATAAGGAAAACTGCCACTCCCCTGGCGGCCATGTTTTTCAACTGACCGGAACCATTTTCAAACTCAGACGAGATATCATAAGTACAAATGTGTCATGAAGATTGGACTACAAATGTGACTTCTAGAGTGTTAACAAGGTTTTACTATATCCAAATAAGCAAAATTGCCCCACCCACTGGCAGCCATGTGTTTTTAAACGAATCGGAACCATTTTAAAACAAAGCCGAAATATCATTAGAACAAATTTTCTTACCAGTTTAGAGTGTTAACAAAGCAAAATGTTAACGACATACAAAAGGTGTTCAGGTTACCTAAACAAGTAATCAATCTTGTAATATTTTTACCTATTAATGTCAACAATAACGTATTAATTCTTCAGCAAATCCTGCCAATCCAAAACTAGCAGATTTTGACTAATGTGTTGTGTTTAAATCTTGCCAATAAAAAAAGTAGCAGCATTCGACAATTCTGTGTGTGCTTTGTCTTGCATAAACCTATCTATCTCTTGATTATAATCATAATCATGCATATAAATCTCAAACCATCTTTCCAGTACTTAAAATATACAATAAATTTCATGATATTCTTGACACCTGCCCATCCGGTACTACAGATGGGGGGAGAATTGTAAGCAATCTTGTTTTGTTTGCGTATATTATCCTGGGATAAGCCGTTTTACAAATATTAGATACCAACACTTATGCCAGTAACGGACAACAACTGCCTTTTTTAATCAGAGGTAGATGGAAAATGGTTGTAGAAAGGAAATTAGGACCAACCGATTCCAACGCACACAGATAATTTGATTCTTTCCCTTATAAGTTGCTTAATCTGAGAAATGTCTTTGTCTTTCACTTGTTAATGAGTTGCTGAAGCATAGACACAAAACTTGCATTTGAAAAAAACACAACATTAAATTAAAAACAAGAGGGCCTGAAAGGAACTGACCTTTTATGTGCAGCCCTTTGTTTTCATTTGATTAAATGATCTTACCAACGTTCATGCATAGTGAACACCCTGGCGGTCACGTTTTTCAACAGACCAGAACCATTTTAGCAAACATCCATGATATAATTAAAACAAATATGCTGACGATGTTTCATGAAGATTGGACAATAAATGTGACTTTAAGAGTGTTAACAAATTTTGACAATAGCCATAGAGGAAAAAATGCCCCGCCCCCCCTGGTGACCATATTTTTCAATCAACTGCAAGAATTTTTCAACTCATCTAAGATATCGTTACGACAAATCTTCTGACCAAGTTTCATGAAAATCAGACAATAAATGTGGCCTGACTAGCCTCTAGAGTGTAAATAAGGTTTTACTGAAGCCATAAAGCCATATAATGAAAAATGCCCCGCTCCCTAATGCCCATGTTTTTCCACCAACGTGAACTATTTTTCAATTCATCTAAGATATCATTAGGACAAATGTTCTGACCAAGTTTCATGATGATCGGACAATAAATGTGGCCTCTAGAGTGTTAACAAGGTTTTGCAATATCCATATAAGGAAAAAATGCCCCGCCTCCTTTTGGCCATGTTTTGCAACCAACTTGAAACATTTTCGAACTCATACAAGATATCATTATGATGAATCTTCTGAGCAAATTTCATGAAAATCGGGCAATAAATTTGGCCACTAGAGTGTTAACAAGGTTTTTCTTAATTCATATACAGTCATATAAGGAAAAATGCCCCGCCCCCTGGAGGCCATGTTTTTCAAGCAATCACAACCATTTTAAACATTGGCCAAAATATCATTAGGACGAATCTTCTGACCAAGTTTCATGATGATCATACAATAAATGTGGCCTCTAGAGTGTTAACAAGGCTTTACTATAGCTATATTATGAACAAGAGAAGTGTTTGTCAGAAACACAATGCCCCTAATGCACCGCTTTTTTTACCTTTGACCTTGAATGATGACCTTGACCTTTAACCACTGAAAATGTGCAGCTTCATGAGATACATATGCATGCAAATATCAGTTGCTATGTACAATATTTCAAAAGTCATTGAAAAACTTACTATATTAAATTTTTAAACTTTCGACCTTTGACCTTGAAGGCTGACCTTGACCTTCATCACCACTCAAAATGTGCAGCTCTATGAGATACACATACATGCCAAATATCAAGTTGCTATGTTCAATATTTCAAAAGTTATTGCAAAACTTTACTATATTCAATATTTAATTTTTTGACCTTTGACCTTGAAGGATGACCTTGAACCTTTCACCACTCAAAATGTGCATCTGCATGAGATGAACATGCATGCCAAATATCAAGTTGTTATGTTCAATATATCAAAAAATTATTGCAAAACTTTACTGTAAGGTTAAAGTTTTGGGACAGAATGACAGACAGAAAGAAAGACAGACATGCCAAAAACAATATACACCCGATCTATCGATCAGGGGGCATAAAAATGCCCCGCCCCCTTGGCGGCAATGGTTTTTCAACCAATCGGCATCATTTTCGAACTCGTCCAAGATAACATGGTAACGAATCTTCTGACAAATTTTCATGAAGATCGGAATACAAATGTGGGCCTCTAGCGTGGTCACAAGGTTTTACTAAATCCATATTTAGCCATATATTGAAAAATACCCCGCCTCTAGAAGCCGTGTTTTAAAGCAAACGTTTACCATTTTCGAACTCATCCAATATATCATTGA
>NC_068363.1:29391763-29396763 GCF_020536995.1 Dreissena polymorpha
CTGTTAAAGAGGCAATTGCAGTTCGTGTGTATGTATTTTGGTGAACTGTTGAGTCCAAAGCACCACTTTTATACCAAATTCAGCAAACCACTGAACACAAGGAACTTAATATAAACCAATTAGATTTATCATAAGAATTGTACAATATGTGATGTATTCGATGCGCCTATTGCTGTTACATGTTTACTACCCAGTGCTGAAATATTTCGATTGTGGAACAGGTTCCCATATGTTACGTATAAGATCCCCAGGTTCTCCTGATTTACCCGTAAGGAACTTGTACCCACACACAGGCTCGTACATTATGCATACTTGAATACAGGACTGGTTAACAAATTAATAAAATACTCGCAGAGTGTTTCGCTCTCACTACATATTTAATTGAATTGCTCCCAAATGGAAAGCATAGGCTCAGCCAGTTCCACAACACGGGTACTGAATTTCTACCTGCATTATTAGTTTTGGCTGAGACAGGTACGCTTTCAATGCTTGGTTACCGTAATTGTGTCCTAATGTTAGCATATATCTACTGCTTTTCTCTACTAAGGTATTGCAATGGGATAATCTTGTATTGTCTATCTTGTAAATTGAAAACATCTTGGTTTTGAATATAACGCCTTTTTCGGATAATATTTCAACAGCCGATACAACTCTATCGATGATTCGGTGTTGAAGCGGGCATTTAACACATGGTTTTCACGTGCAAATACAATGCAAAATAATATTGTTGATGATGCTGTTCCTTTTGGTGTGACTATGATATAAATATCGACTTTCGCCATCTTTTGACTTGCAAACGACACTACTCGCTTTGAAATGAATCGATCATTTAGGATAAAATGAAGTGAGAAGAGCATTTTTTTTAACTTAACTCTTGTTTTGCAAATTGTCTATAGAGAAAACAAATTGATTGAGACAAAATGAAGTAACGATAACATGAACCTGTGGCGCAATTTATGGTTTTTTTTCATGCAATATAAAATGGTGGTTGTATTTTAAATTGGAAAACCACACTACATGTCTTGGCATGAAATATGCAATTGCGATTGTAATGTTCATGTCCAAATTCTAATGAAATCAAACAATCAAATCAAGAATGAGATATAACAGAATAGGAAAACCAAGTTTAGTGTGGAGTGTTAGAGGACTATTTAATATGCCCGGCAACATGCATGTTTTTTTTAAAAATTGACTCAATTTTACATTAGAATCAGACATTCGATTTTAGATTATGAATAGACGTATGATTTTAGCTATGCTATACAAATTAGTTGTGTAATACCCTTGATAGTTGAAGCATTTACATTACAGTTCATGAAAAAAGTAATTATTTCTTGTTATCAGTTAGGTTTTTTTAACAAATTGCAAGCTAATAATGCATCTGATTCCCAAACCAGTTTCTCCAATAAATTGCATATAGACAAATACTCAGTCTTCTGAATCTTATCATGAACTGAGCTGACCTGCATTGACCACACATTTTCACTCTCTTCAGATCCCGTTTCCATCGTATACTTACATGCATGCCAATCATCCAACGTTTACCAGGACAACCGAGTTCAACTTTAAAAAAAACGAGACATGTTATATAATTTTCACTTTAATGAAATGAAATGTTGTGCATAAAGTTAGTTATAATGTTTGCGCGATGATGATCTAAACTATTTACTACATGACGCCTATATTCTTAAATCTTTTTCTAAAAAAGAAGTAATGTAGTTGACACTGTTTGTAGTTTTATTTCATCGTTCCTAAAAAAGTTGTAAACTCTCTTGCTCTGGTATCTTTCCTACCATTGAGTAATTAAATGGTAATTAAATTGAATTGCGTTTTAATTCCCTTTATTTTTGTTTAATTTGAGTTACAATGCTATGAGGTAAAATTTTATTTACACTTCAATGTATCATGAATATTTCTTGGCCAGGTGTGATGTTGAGCGCTCTTAAACCGGTTTAAACCCCAAATGCTTTACCGGTTTAACCCCGTTCCCAAGGCGGTGACCCCCAGCTTAATTATTATATGCGTTTATGTTGTTTTGTATTGTGCTGTTTTGTGCCGTTTTTTACTGTTTTGGCAATCGGTCACTTGCCATAAATAAAGGACCAACTAATCGTATATATATACATATATATATATATATATATATATATATATATATATATATATATATATATATCTATATATATATATATTAGAATAATAATTCAATACTGCTTCAGCAGCTTGGAGTTTCACTTCTTTACATTGTTGTAATAAGTTATTCTTTAAACATTGCACCATAATGCGTTAACGGGTTTATTACATATATCTAGCTAAGTCAATATTTTACAAAGAAATGAGCTGTAAAGTGAGTATTTTCAGTAAAAGATTCACTTAGCAATTATATCTAATAAACCCATTAAAAGTATTTTCTTGCTTGTAGGTATTGTAAACCTACTCAGATTGCTATAAACGGATATACTTACTCGTAACGCGTTCATTGAATGTGAAAACAATCACTGTTATTTTCTGATAGCTTTTCATGTACGAGGGCTGTCCCAATAGCATTACAAAAGTTCATAGTTCTGTTTTTGCGCATTATTGTTTTAAAGTTGTAACTTAGGAACCATTTACAATTTTAAACTTTGCAACCGAAATAAGAAATGTGGAACTTTGTTTCATTATGAATTATTATGTAATATCTAAACTGAGTTGGACTGGCGCCATGTACAAGTAGCAAATGTAATTTAGTATAGTTTATATTATAAGTTGTTTAATACCCATGATAATTAATAATTTATAACGGTAAAATATAAAACAAACATCCGATAAAAAATAAAGAGTATAGTTAATTTAGAAAACTGCTTTGTACTTTGTAAACGCTGACTTAAACTATTCAATATTTTCATACGGAAGCACTAGAATATCTACACATCCAATGGTGATATCAGCAGAACGAGTCGGCAGATATGTATCAGTGTCGTTGAACATGAATTTCATGCAACAATGGATACACCAAACATATAATTATATTTCCCAGCGGCAAGGGTACTTCAACGAATAAAGTTCATTGACCATTAATAGTACGCGCTGACAAACAGACTTTCACATCTAAAAGAAAATAAACTATTCATGACGTCATTGTGAACCTCAATGGCTATTAGCGATTGGACATTAATTTGGAAAATCGCTACTTCTTCGTTTCTTAGTATATCGACAATACATGTTAAATGAACATACTTAAGTGTGGTTCAAATAAAGGATGTGGCAATTTTGTTTTATGTATAGCTATAGATCTTACTATGTAGCAAGTATCTACAATTCTAATTGATAGCCCTTGCTACACCACAAGCGGAAATTAAAGTCACTACTATTTTAAGTGTGCTATGAACTGTTCAACAGTTTTTTTCAGAATAATATTCACATTTAACCAGTTTTAACATATTACACAGACGTGAGTGCGTATTGTTGCTGTTGAGAACTTGTCGGTGGGTGCGGGAGTGTGGACACTCATATAAAATTTGTTTCAATCGCTTGATGATACTTATTAACACATTTACAAATTCTTTTAAAATAATGAAGTCGTAAACAATAGTCCTGAAATTAACATGATGAATGTGTTGTATATCGGTGTGTTACTATGTGACAAATAGGTTCGCAATCTTTAATATGATAGTGTGTCATTTGCAGTTTAGGTTTGTAATGTCTGAAACACAGTTTGAGATTTCGGGTACGGTTTTGTTGTTTGCAGATATGCATGCATTACGACAGGTCAGTGTAGTAGAAAGGTATATTGGTCGATTAATACCTGCACCAAATATGTCTAGTTTAAAATCATAGTCTAAAAGTCGTGCTTAATGGATGCTAGCTTTATCTTACTACTGCGTTATAATGTAAACGTTAGCAATTTAAACAAGTAATATATTTATCAAGTAAGAACTTGACACACGCTTCATTATGAAGGATCTTATTACTAGTAGAATAAACTATCGCGGATAAGCTAAATGTATCCCTATTAAGTGAAAACAGATTTTATCCTTCCTGCATCCGGTGTTTTAATATTCGCATCTATTCAAACAAGGGAAACCATAAAACAACTCGTTAACAATTACGACCCTCTTAAATGATGAATGTGTTAGATTATATTTTTTCCCGAGTGGATTTTGTCAGTGTTTTCCTAAATGTTAAGCGCACTATTTTACCAGTTTCGCATAACGTATAATAACTTGATGTAAATGCTGTCAATGTTTACCCCGAATGTTGTTGTTTGCAAAATTGTTATATAGACCAAAATCTATTTCGGAATACTATATAACGAGTACATCAGTTATGAATATGTTCTATGAAGCATCGTAGTGTTTCTGATCATTACTGGAACGTTTCAAAGATTGCATTCAATTTTAATCGGTGAATTCTCCAATATATCAAACGTAATATTAAAACATATAATTAATTCTTCAATTTGATAAATATGCCCACAAATGCGCAAAAGTTTAAACACTATGTAACAAATTGACTCGCAATCTTGTACTAGGAATGTCTTGTTAATACAGTCCTTGCCGAGTTATGTTGCACGTGGAGAAACGAAATATACAAACAATTAACAAAGTACAATAACTCTAATAATACAGATCGAAGAGTTGATAGCCATGTACTCTGCACTGACTTGCACTGTCTACTTTCATGTTCTGCACACGTTCCTTTGTGTGAGTCTCTAAGCTTTATTTGAATACTTTCAATACTGAGGGAAATATGATCCGCGCACGGAATTTTGATTTTAAATTCAGGACAATACTCATGTAAATCCTGACGTGAAAGTAACTGTAGGGTAACTGTCTGTGTACCGCAAACAAAAACTGACTTTCGTTTTTGCTTTAATGGTTTTCAACGATGTTTAGCGATTTGCATTCATTTTTATGAACGCTGTTTAATTGTAATATGTTATTCATCGTTAGCGTTTTCCTTGGCGATCTATCTTTACGCATGCTCGTTCAGTCAAGACGCTGAAAAGCGATGCAAAG
>NC_068363.1:29401763-29439263 GCF_020536995.1 Dreissena polymorpha
GTGTGTCGGAATACATTGATAATTTTCAATGACGCCAATGTATGATGGGACCAAGCTTAGTTGGGCTTGGTCGGGCAATTATAACGATGTTCAAGTCAAATGTGAGGTAGTGGTCATGTATAGCTCAGCTGAGCTTGCCATGATCAAGGTGGGCTATTATAGTAACCTTTTGAACGACATAAGACAGTGTGTGCTATCAAAGTTAAGCACATTATCACTCCATTGGAAAAAGTTTTTATCAAATCTGAATGTTTATCTTATCAATATAAAGCCTGAGTTTGAAACTGGAGCAATTGCGTCCAAAACAAGTCATTGGACATAATATTCAACATAACATATATAAAAATAATTGGTATCAGTACACAGGCAATATTTATGGCTCACTATTGATGGATTGTATTGAAAATGTTTATCATCACCATTAATTAACTAGTTTGAATCAGGCTCACGTGCTTTCAAAACCCAGGTTAAAAGGTAAAGTCTTTAAAAATCCTTAATATATATAGTGGGTCCATTTATGACTCAATATTTAAGTAAATTATGAATGTGGGTCGCGTGCGTTAAAATAAAAGACACGAATTCAAATCTTAGAAAAACGTTGTTATTATTCCAGAATCCACACGTGTTATTCAAACGTCATGGAACTTGGTCAGCATATTAAACCTTTCACTATCTAAATCACGTTTAACAATTGTAACGCGTGTTCTTTGCAATCGGGTGAATTTAAGAAAAAATGTTTTACCATTATAAACTCTTTATTTTTTACTCGATTTTGACACAACTGGTTAGATCGTTTATATAGACAAAACCTCGCCGGTATTTCACATATTCACTTGGTTGAACAACGCCTTGTCAGGTTGCTTCTGGTTTGTATTCGGGTTCGGGTATTACAAAAAACCTAATTAATTAAGTATCACTTTTAATCAAGACCGATATTCGTCAGAAAATTTTGAAATGCTCATCTGCTGATTAACTAATTTATTTCCACGCGTTTTTTGCTGTTTGTAAAGCGGAAATAAATGTCGAATACAGACGGCAATATTATCTGTGTATTCAAGTTATACAGTGAACGCACACGAATGGCCCGATTTCGTTCCTTATTAAAAGTGTGTCTGTCCCGCCTAATTACCCAATAGCTTTACCTATTCAAGCGTTTATTAAAGACCAGGTTCAAGTGAGCTGATTATTGATTGTCAAAGCTAGCATGTTCTCTTCAATAACAAGTAACTTAACGCAAGTTTTCATATTATGTTTTAGACTGGTTTACGCCTACTTTAAAGTGCTAACGCTTCTAAGGAAACAAGCAGAAAACCAAACTAACCTGTCTCGATATTTATGTTGGACGTTTGCTACAAACTTTGATATTAGCATCTTGGCAAAAAAGATTTGTTTTTGCCAAAATATCAATATTTGTGCGCTTGGCTCAAATGGCGAACGACAGCTCAATCATTGCAATATGTCTCTAAAAGTTATTTCGGGTTTAACATCATCAGCATCATAAATGAACAATCCAATGTTATTTTTTAACTCACAATCGAAATCAATGCATTTTGAAGGAGGCATTCGCCTTATCGCATATTTACTACTGTTTAATACTAGTATACTAGTGATGCATACGTTTCCAATAAAGACGTGGTTTACGTCACACATTGTTTAAAGTTCCCGTTCGCAAAATGACAACGAAAACCGGGTTAAATTCGGTTTGAATCGATAAAATAATATATAAAGGATCATAAATACATGCAATAGGCGAAAATCATTGCAGCGTCGCGGGTTATGCAAATTATATATATAATAAGCTTTCGCTAAACATTTTAAGCATATGGAAGATAAATGCATAGAATTAGCAAAAACGTATTTGTTCTTACCTTCTGTCCACTAAATTCGCCCGTGTCCGCAATTTTGTTTGTTAAGGTTTGAATTAACGTGTCGAATCATGAATATTAATTATGTCATGTTCGTACTTAACCCTACTCGACTCAAAATAACAATCGCTATATTGTTTGTTTTCAACCGATTTCAACCCGATTTTCAGTGATATCCTCAATATAAAACCCTTTAACTTACGATTCTGTCCATATATATCTCTGCGAACGGGGATTTTAACAGTATTTTAGGGTGTAGCTGATGTAGTTCACTTTGAACATGTATGAACTGCTTTTATTATATAACGCGACACACGGAAAATCAATTGATATGTTTAAATATATATTTTTAATATTGTAATACAAGTTTCAATAATAAACTTTTGTAAAATTAACCACATGTAAGAACCTTTGACACGCTGGATAACAATAAGGTTGGGGATTTTGTTCCGCAAATAAAGTCTACTTGAAGGATCATTTAAACGTTACCCCCCCCCCTCCCCCCAAAAAACAACAACTGCACTTTTGCATTTATCATTGATTGTGTAATCTTGTTATGCTTAGGTTCCAACTTTTCATTGAACGCCTGATTGACTGATGTGACCACGACGCCACTGTCTTTTAGAGACATAACTTGAATCCCATTTAATAATAAATCATTAACGGTAGCTAAAGGTCTTTTCTACTGTTGTCACATATTTGATCCATCATGATGACATTTCCGAGCTTAAAGCTTTGGGGTCCCCAGTCCAAGGTTGTGAGCTTTAGTATCTGTGTTTATTCTGAACCAGTTGTTCTTCATTTCAGATACTTTGGTAAAGGTCTTTCATTATCTCTTTTATAACCTTTATCGGTTAAGCACTAATTAAGTTATTTACAGAAACGTCTCTTATATCAACATTACCTACATTTGACATGGAGAAACAAACACTTAACAATCGAGCAGTAGTACTTGCGCCTCTCCTATATAAACAACTATTGAAAAATATTTAAAGAAGCATAATTATCATTTGTGTTTGTTCCAAACTGGTGACTCTATATAAACCAAATTTTTATTACATCCATAATACGTACACTATAACCTAATAAACCTATGCCACAGCATGGTGTAAGAACAGGAATTATTTGTTGCGATGCAAACTATTGAATATTAATAGCAAACCTCCGCGCAGAGCTTTGACTGGTTCCTAGCATATATCGATATCAAATCCCTGCCGTTATAAACAACCACGTGATGAAAGCCGAGCTAGTAAAATACGTTTCCGGTTTTTATTTTTACTTTGTTTTATTTAGTTTTTTTTTAATTATGAACCTGAAATTATACACTATTTTCGAAATATAACAGAAAATGATACTACTTTTCATAATATGATACCTAAATACAGCCCTCCACATCTGGAAGGATTTTCTTGTGATGGCAGTTGTTATCACAAGTAGCCGTGGGTAGATAACCGCTGCGCGAAGTTTTATTTAGAGCGTCAAGCAAGCCGTGACAATAATCGTTCGTCTTCCTCGAAGGATACATGTTACCATTTAACAGCACAACGAACAATGTGTTGCATTAATTTTGTCATTGGATTACATGTATAAAGGAAACTCAAATAAAAACAACATCAGTGTAAATAGCAACACTTAGCTTGTCTTGATTTTTTTTATACATGTAGTATTTGCCAATACATTGCACTTTTGGCGACTTAATATACATAACTTTTTTCGACATATACTAAGTTACATGTTACAGCGATCACATTAAAATGATTAAGTGGACAAAGGCAAGATCACTCAAAATAATGATAACTTCTATGTATGCAGTATCACATGTCTACAGCCTAGAGCACTAATTAATTCGTTTTTTACGCATAACAAAACCGTAATATTATTAAGGAAATGTGAGGAAATGCATACAACTATATCTACAGGTCATTAACAAACAATAGTCGTTCGTTCTCCCGCTGAGTCAAGTGGAACACACAACCTTTTAATACACGTTATGTATTAATGATAAGATGGTTGATTATTAATAGAGAAAAAAGAGGCGTTTAGCGCATTGACGGCTTTGAAATGCGCTAATTTATCATGTGCTCAATGAAGTAAAGTATTCAAAGGTAGTTTTGAATGTGATTGTAATACACATTTTCTACGCATTTGTTACATATAAAACATAAATAATTATACTAGACTAATTACATTTATTTTTTATTTCTGCTCCATTCTCAAATTATTATATGGTTCAAGTATAAAGTTTAAAATCTATATACCAAACTATAAACTAGTTGAAAACTTCCAGTGCCCTCCCTGGTGAATCCATTTACGTCAATTGGTTCATATCAAATATCCACAGACTTAGGTAATATCAACAGAAGATTTCACAATACTTGGGATAGTATTATACCCATTCTAACTGGCATTGCAAATTAATGATCCACGTAATATAGTTTCGTTTCCAAAGACTGCCTTGTAGAGCGCTTTGTTAAAAAACCATGCAAGACAATTAAAATCTAGACCCTATGCATTTATGTCTTTATATATTTAACAATAAAAACATTTATGCAAAGTAGCTACATTAGTGTAATCGATACAAGTAAATTATATGTATTCAGTTATCAATTAAATGCTCTTTTTACATCTTTTAGCATTACCTTCAAGCAGTAGTCCAGCAACATTAACTGTTCAGTAAAAATTATTTAATATTTATCTGTTTGTAATCAGATTGTGCGTAAATTGTTTCTTAGCATTAGAATAATACTAATCAAAATGGAAGACCTCAATAATGTAAACAATACATTCCTTAAAACATGCAATGAGCGTTATTTTATTTTCAGATTGCATGGTGAAAATAAGTACAGCACCACGATGATTTGCTAGGTGTTTTGTCAGACTCCACAAAGTAAGATATTTATTGTTTCTGTCATTAGTATTGCTAAAAGTGTATTTATGATATGCATAAAGATGTTTAAAACAGGGTCTATGAGTGTCACATAAATATGTTGGCGTTTTTATCTGCTCGATTGAAATATAGTCAATGAAACTTAAGGTTCATTCAATGAAACGGCAAAAGATGATGCAAGGCGATGAAAATACCATTATCTAGACATTGTGCGGAAAATAAAAAGTCTACAGACCCACCGAAGATCCGACAAATCTTCAGAAAGAAAAGCCAAGATCAGGAGCATGATCAAGCACTTATATCTTTACTGAATAATCACTCGATTTGCATAGTTTATTTTCGTTTCGTCGTTCCAAAAACATAATATCAGAGGGCACAGTCAATAGGTTTTTGACGATGTGTGCAGAATGCAGTAAATGAAAAAAAAAACATATTGTTTCTTAAGTGAATAAAACAATAGCAGTAACAGAAATGTATGAATCAAGCAAACCGTGAATCTATAGAAATTCTACCAGAAGAAAAATAATTATTTATACTCACTTCTTTAATAACAGAATACCAACTGTAAACATTAATTATTACAACTGGGATCGCGGACATTGAATGGTCAAAGCAACGCATTGGGGTTTTAACCGTAAAGCTTAGCGGAGAAGGGATGATTGAGTCATATTGCATTTCCGACTTATGGAACGTGTTCAGTTGCCTAATTTATAGATGCTTAATATAATTATGTATTGTAATATAGGAAAGTTTCACTGTAACATCATCTTGACTTTATGAGATATTTTAATTAACGAAAGTTATTTATTACAAATTTCTAAAGGTTCATAATTAAATGAAATCGATTGTAAGATTTATAAAACTGGGTAAGTTATGTTCCTTAATGATTCTGAATAAACGTTAAAAAATAAATATCATAGCATAGGCATTTTTGACATACAATGTTTACTGAAACTTAATCACGTTGACCGCGGGGCTTAAAAGATGAAGAGGGGGGTATTGTAGCCGAAATGTCAGAGCTCTAGATATTGGTCGGTGATCTAAAATATTGATGCTAAAGCATGTCTCAATACATTACCAACTTAGATCATGTTTTTACAAAGTTATACCGAGAAAGTTTGTAAACTTGGAGAGTGGTTAGTTTGATATTTTTTTGTAAAAAAAAACTTCTTTTTGGTTTAATTTATCTTTTATTTAAAAATTTGTTATTGTTTTAAAAATATGAAACGCAAACGCCGAGGTACACAATGGGTTATTAATGAAAATATTTCCATATTTAACTACTGTTTCAATTTCAATCGATATGTTATCATGTTCTTTTGATAAGAAGAGTCCTTATGAGTAAAGTGTAAGAAATTTAATCATAATAATATCGGTTTTTAAATGACACTATAAATTGAAAATCAACAAATTTAGATACTTTCGTTTACATGTTGAAAGAGTTATAAGGCTTACACAAAAGCAAATAACTGCAATGCTTTAGCGCTCTGTTTTTGTGTGTGAATTAACGTTAGTAATAAGGGTAAAGTCGTCGACTAAGGAAAACATAAAATGATCCCCGTATGTTTTAAATATTGCAGTTGGTTAGGCATAGTTAAAAAAATATAATAACTAGAGACTCGCAAATCGATTCCGCGTAACTTTATTTAAAATAAGTAGTCACTAGCTGTGCCCTAATGTGGATATGCTAAATAATGTTTAAATTTTAATGACACAGTTCCAACTTTAATGAAAAATAAATTTTTTCTCGTATTTTTACAATACAATATTATTATAAATGTCATGTTCATTTGGCGGAGATTTATCGCATATCCATATGATTATTTTATGAACAGTAAAGTCCCGCTATACAGCATACGAAGAAAACAAATAATTGACGTTCATGATCTTATCCCTACGATTCAGTAATCTAATACTACTTGAAAGAGATAAATGAGTTTAAGAAGTCATTTTCACGTGAAATCCGGTATTTCAATGGCTCAAGTACACTTAAGTATATCGTTAAGTATATCGTGATATATATATATATATCGTTTTTTTTTCATTTAGCGATAAAACGTGAGCATGGCTTCTTTGAATGTTCAACAAATTTGGTCGTTGTCATCGAGACATTTACTCGGGCGCCGTAATACAAATAGTAGGCTTTCTTTTGGGTTGCTTTCAATACAACGTACATGGAGGAATGTTAACCGCAAGGGCAATTTTGGTAACGTATATTGCCAATTGGCGATGTAAATATTTTCCTTTGATATATACGCGTACTCAAACTTTGAGTGTAACTTTATAATTATATTCATGAAATCAAGAGAACATGCATCTTTTGAACATGTTTTGTTAGATTTGTTCCTTCAGGTTTAACTATGCGAATTATTCTTACAAATCTTGAGATAAAATTCATCCGTTGATTTGTCAATATTATTTCCATATATCTCCTGTGTACAACGCTTATTGACGGATTATAAATGAAAACATATGAGCTAGTCTGCTTCTCTTTTGAAAGCCCGTTAGCTTTGTTTGCGTTTGTTTAAAGCGACAGCGTCATCTGAGCTTATTTAAGTAAGCATATTTAATGTTTATCATGTTGTAGAAATTATGGAGACTTTGATATACATTCCTGACTATATATCACATATGCTTCGCTGTATCAATACACTGGCTATTGTTAACATGTTATCAGAAATTACAACGAGTAGTTGAGTTATATTTAATCTGTTTCAGCACAGTTGGTACACGAGATATCGGTTGATTTGCTCGATAAGTTTTTAAAATGACATTACTGTTCTTTTAATTTTGAGGGAGGACGGTAATTTATGAAGTGCTTTATAAACATTGGATTCCGTATGTTACATAAATGGAATTATAACGCATAATGCACATTGATAGCAAACAAGCTTACTCTTGTAATCGGGATTGTGAACTTAATGTGTATGTGTCAGAATAATGATATGATTATCATCCACATGGTTTTTTATATTTAAATGAATTATTGTCAAATTTTAAACCACTCCCTTTTAATGACAAGTACAATTTAATGTTATTAAACATACCGCTTTAAACTGTTGAGTTAATATTTTCTTTAACGTGTATTGGATTGGTTAATTATGTTAAGCGTATTTTCCGATTTGTTGTTTAACTTAGTTTTCCACATAATCTTGTCAATCTGTATCAATATTTTTCCATAACAGGTAAATACACCTTGATAATATTGACCGATTTTATTTTACAAAAGCGACTTTCATGTTCAATAGAACACGCTTCGCTCCATTGGTATTCACAGCTTTAAATGCAATTCGTAAAGATTAACGCGTCTATAAATGCAAAAGCTGTGTAACCGGACACTGTTTCTGAATAAACATGAAAGATAAAAACAAACGCAATAATCTGACGAAAAAATTAATAAGCGTAAGTAATGCACTCACTAAAACAATTTTAGCAATATTTTTGAATGAAATTAAGACCTTACTTTAATTACTTATAAAACATCAGTGTTGTATTGTAAACAATTCACATTACCATATTGTTTTAATAGTTGTATGTCCCATTCGAAGGCGCATATTCAACTTTTTTATATTGAAAATGAAAGTATTTTAGACGGTTTAAAATTCATAAAAAAAAGAAACTGTATCAAATATATTACATTGATATTTATTTTAAAATGGTATTCGTTTACTAATAAAATGCAATCGTCATTACGTTAAAAACACACTGCAAACACTTAAGACGGACAACTTCCAAGTGTTAATAACTTAATATTGTAGTAGTTAACAACCTGATCCGGATGCTGTTTCTTGAAAGCATATTTTAAGCAAGACTCATCTACTCTAATATTGAATTAGAAACCAATCCGCATACTATTACTTTTATATTGAATTAGAACCCAATCCGCATACTTTTACTTTTATATTGAATTAGAACCCAATCCGCATACTATTACTTTTATATTGAATTAGAACCCAATCCGCATACTATTACTTTTAGAACCAGATCCGCATACTTTAACTTTTAGAACCCAATCCGCATACTATTTCTTTTAGAACCCAATCCGCATACTATTTCTTTTAGAACCCAATCCGCATACTTATACTTTTAGAAACCAATCCGCATACTATTACTTTTAGAACCCAATCCGCATACTATTACTTTTATATTGAATTAGAACCCAATCCGCATACAATTACTTTTATATTGAATTAGAACCCAATCCGCATACTATTACTTTTAACCCAATCCGCATACTATTACTTTTATATTGAACTAGATACCTATCCGCATACTATTACTTTTAACCAAAGTATAAAAAAATAGGGTCTACACTATTATTACACGTATTTGTCTGCATTTGTTTGGATTATTTTATTACTTTTGTTAGTGTGCTTTTAAATCTTTTTTTTGTAAATTGATTTGTTGCAATTAGTGTTGTATATTTAGTATATGAGAAAGTCATTCGATATGATATTGATTTCTCAATAAGCATTGATGTGAACAATCTATTGAAAAACAGAGTGTTTTTTTTTAATATTATTCATATTATCCTTTTCAACTGAAACCCATATTTGATACCATAGGAAAATGACATCATGATGACATTGAATGTCAAGTCATTCACCTCATATATAAGCGATTTTGGGAAAACGACTGTTGAATACTGCTTTAGCTAGTGCCGCTTCATTAAAGCCAAAATAATTATCGAATACCAAAGACTTATCCGACAGTATATGTTTTGAACAAAGGCTTTATACATTTGATCGGAAAGTTTAAAAAGAGCCAATCATTCGTACTATTTGAAGACATTTTTCCATTATATATTTCTAAAACCATGCGTTCTCTTATTACACGGCTTCAAATTAACTCGGCATTCAATTCGGCGCACTTCATTCAATAGTGGTTGCCGGGTATATATCGAAATGTGCTCAGGTTTGTTTTTATTTATTTATTTTTAATAATAAAAACAACAATAAAAATAGAAAAAAAATAAAATGATAATAATAATAAATTACAAATTATAAATAATAATAATAATCATCATCATCATAATAGGGCAAATGTATTTTATTGTGACACTATTTCGGTAAAACAAATCGTTTTTAGTTGAAGGTTTATAAACTATCACATGAGCTATGTTATTATTTAACTTTAATGGGAAAGACATCTCGTATTATCACTTGTCATAATTTAACATATAGTTGTCAATAGAGTAAAACGTTAAAATGGTACATTACAATCTTAAAAATTATAATAATGATAAGCAGCACTGCAGGCATATCATGTGGGACACGTTTTAATCACCACCTATAAATGACATGTAATATATGAGCACATATTTTTCACAACACACATTACAAAGTCATCTTGTTATCTACATTAACCGATATCAAAAATACAATTGGCTTACCGTCATTTCAAAACTTTTAATATAAGAATTAAACATTTTCTTTAAAGAATCTTTTTTAAATATGAATATGATTTTTTTTAAATCTAATCCTTAATGAATATGTGGAGGTACATAAATGTTGTTTCATTTTCAAAGCGTGGCCGATTTATATTTACTGACAATGACGGTAGTGTTTTGTGATTTAAAGTTTATCAATTTGGTCAACAGGACCTTTTACCTTAAAGAAGCCATTTTATGACTTCAAAGACACGTAGGTTAGTGGCATTCCTATAGTAAGCAAGATTGATACACTACTCTTCATATGTCGAACAAATTAGACACTTTGATTATACTCATATTCAAATTAAAACGCGGTGTAGTTAATATATTTAATAATTACTATATTCAGTTGGATTGCCTTGCGCCGCTTTCAGTTGTCTAAGGATGTATGCTATCATCGATATAAAGGTTACACATAATCAGGGTTTAAATAAGTAATTCATTGTCACGCTTCTGCTTTATACGACTTTTGAAACCGATTGAAATTTGATAGGCAGACGAAAACATTATGTTTGTGTTCAAGTTATAAAGTGACTGCGTACGAAGGAACCGACGTCATTCATGCTTCAAATGTGGTCAATTTTGCCTTATTACCCGAAAGCTCGATCCATTCTTACAACGTTATACGAGGTGTAAGAAAGCTTTATATTGATTGGGTCAGCTAGTTTGTGAACTTAAATAGCAATGAAGTTATGTTAGGCAGCTTATTCTGGTGTAATCCGGTTTTCGCTCACTGCTTGAATGGGCTTACGCTTGTAATTTAACACCTTGAATTGTATTATACAAGTGATTCACTGGCATCTCTACAATGCAGGTGTCGGCTTTTAATCAGCATAGCATTAGTCTACTACGTCATTTGGATACAGCATGGCTAGATTACTATGTTTAACATATTCATATTAACTTATTATATCATATTTGTGTCAAAACACGTTCACTGAAATGAACTACACTTTTTTACAGACGAGGGAAATGGTAGCTGTTTTGCAATATTGAAGATAAGAACTTGATATTTGGCATGCATGTGCATCTTATAGAGCTCCACATTGTGAGTGGTGAAAGGTCAAGGCCAAGGTCATCCGTCAAGGTCAAAGGTCAAATATATGGGAGGACATAGTGTTTCACAAACATATCTTGTTTTTACTTGTTATTGCGAAATTTACATGAGTGTTCATTTAACCCTTTTCCACTCAGAAGAAAAGGGAAAATGTCTATGTGCATGCAACATAAAACCAGAACAATCTGCAAGTAACTCACAGTTTGTTAAGGTTTTAGGCTGTTTGCTGCTCATCAGTATCTAAGGCTTGATAATGAAGGCTTTAAAACGTGAATCTAATTAAAAAGGTCTTCAATTAAATTTAACTTTCAAAGAGACTACATATGCGTTAAAATACGTATGTAAGAGGTAAAAGGTTAAACACATAATAAAGAAGTATTTTGCATTTAATAGATATGTTTAGTGTCGTATTTTGGTTACACATTCATTATTAAGCACGTCTATATAATTCATAGTGTGATATTTAGTTCATAAATGTATACCTAAAATTTCAGGACAGTTTTGCTATAAGCTGTATTTAAACTAAAATAGAGGAATTGGTAATATATAGATCACAAGAGAACATATCGCTCATGGGATGTGTGAATGATACCGTGTTTTATACTATACTTATCTTGTTATTATTTATGAAACTACACTCTAGAATTGAACACAGTTATGGGAATTGTTTCTTAAGTTTAATTCCAAATACATATCCCAATGCATTCGTTGTAGAACATCACTTATTAATGTGTGTTAGTGAAACTGCTGATACGAAATGATACCGTTCTTGGCATGGTGAGCTTATGTGTAATATGAAGTTTAAGCGTGTATCAAAAACAAATAGTAAATATTGTGTTTTAATAAAGTCATCTTATAATTAACAGATATTATGATAGTATTTGTAAATAGTTACGAAAAATGTTGCAAATAAAGTAATACATTTTCACATAATACAATTTATTTATTTAAAAAACTCTGTTTTTAAGTGTATTTAGAGTAAGACTAAGTTTTATTTGTTTCGGAGACGTTAAACATTTATTACACATCTTATAAAAGTATTATCGTCTACAATGTGTATTATATTAATATGAATTGTATCCACGTATTTTGTCATATTCATGGCAATTATAATTCATTATAATAATGCATACAACTATAAAGTTTATTTTTACAGTTTCCTTAACGTGATGTATAGCGTTGGTACATCGTGAATAGGAAAACTCTCAAATTTATTGGTAAACTTTTATTGTCCACTTAATGTTGTCAATAAGTGTCGGTATGTTTTAAAACTATAAAAACCACACAACAGGTAAACCCACCTTGATAATAATGACCGATATTAATGTAGCACAATCTGCGGCCATGTCGAATAGCACAAGATTCGCCACATTCGTATACAAATCTTTAACTGGAATTCGTACAAATGTTCGCGTCTGTATATGTTCGCTCTATGTTACGGGACAAGAACGCATTGGTAATTCACAACACAACAAGGAATGTGGATTGATACACACTGGAAAAGTGTATATGTTACAGAATAAGATGCAATCGAAAATTGCACATAATGTAAGCGACATTGACGGACAGGTTGATAGTGCGATTATTGCAGTAAAATACATTATCCGAATGTTTTTACTTCTAACCATTGTTTAAAAAAATCAGTCTACTATATCAGTTTAAGTGTTTTTTAACATGTTTGGAAAACTGTATTTATTATGTAATTGTGTCATGAACATGCAGTTGTTGTAGCTGTAGATTGGTATTTCGTATATGGATAGTTACAATTCAATAGTGGTTCCACTCTAAGTCTTGAGGTGTACAAGTAATATTGAAATACTTTATTTTGTTGCATATAATTAAATATATCGTTTTTACTTAAAGAAACATACTTTGAACTATAGGAACATGAATATCATGATATCAATTACTATCAAGTCATCACACTCCATACAACTTTGCTATGTTTCTATGAAAGGTGCGATATGGTAAAAGGCCTACTTAGTACTGCTACAGCTATTTACTCTTTAGTTAAACATTTATATTTACCGCATACTATAGAACGGCTCAAACGAATTGGCTTTGTTAAGAACAATTGCTTTGCAAATTTGTACGGACAGTTTCAACCGACACAATGATTTGTAATATGTAAAAGCACATTTCAAATATTAAGAACAAAAGCCATGCGCTATCCTATTACATTACCTGTATAACTTGACTTTCGCCCGGCTGCGGATTGCATTCAATTGCTGTTGACAGCCAGGTTTGTATCGATATGTATTCAGAAAAGAGTATATATTGCGCGGGTATGTTACATTATTTATTAATTGTTATTATATAAAACTTGTGTTTAATCGGATTATATTTATGTAAGCATTCTTATCATTTGCAGACTTACACACTGTGATCTATAATCTGTGTAGTATGGTTATGAATCATTACTTCCTTAGCAAAACACATTTATGTATAAAAAGCTATTTTCAATGAATTATGTATGGTTATCGATACCTTGTGTAGAGAGTGTACATTGGGACAACATTTTTTTAAGAAAATAGTTTTCGTGTGTCGGTTGGTATTCTAAAATTATATTTATAATTTCATTGTTTCATTTCATTTGATGAAAATAAAACACATGGTATCACATATCATATTGTAACCAACAGATACGAATATAACACATAATTACCATAATAATAATAATAAATAATTTAGTTAATACATGGACGAACCCTTATTTTAGTAATAATCCTCATCACTAATTGCATTTAACTTGAAACACATTTTAACAACATATATCAAATATAAGCAAATGACATTCACTTCTCAATTACGGACAATTCCGTCTTTAAACTTAGCAAAACATCAAAAAATCATAAAGTTGGCTTATCCATTTCAAAACATTTAACATTCGACTTGTTTCGTCACCAAGTATTGCGTTTAATTGTCAAAGCGTAACCAATTGATTTTCCATGAGTATTAACATGCTCTAGTGTTGTGTGATTTTAGTTTTGTTTGTTTGATTAAAAAGACGCCTTAAGCACTAAAACCAGTCAAGACACTATAAAGTCATATATGTAACTGCATTCGTCATAGTAAACTAGATCAATTACTTAACAGCGATGGCAATTCGAAAACTTATTTTAACTTAATAATTAAAGCGCGATTTTTTAACATGATCTTTGTTTGCGTATGGTGTGTACGTAAAAAACGTATGAATTAGTGCTATTTATTATCACTGTTTCATTAAGATCGATATTTACTTGAGGTGTGAAATGATCAACTTTGAAATAAATAATTTATTGCCAACGCTTTTTTACATATGTTTATTTTCTAATTCTACATTTGCAAGCGGTCTATATTGTGTTGGCAGATCGAAATATTAACTGTGTATTCAAGTTAAACAATAACTGCGCATAAATGACCCGATGTCATTCGTTAGACATATGTGTGTCAATTCCGACCTGTTACCTTGTAGTCCTTTAGTTTATGTGTTTCAAAAGTATGGAAAATGTCGGTTTCTTGAATGCATATTTTTTCAAATGTTTGAGTCGGAGAAGCGTTCACATCATTTTTGAATTTTATTGATACAACATTTGTTATTCTTGTACATAAAACTACACTCTTCAACTGAATACAATTATACACGTTTTTACATTAATAAATCACATACGACAATATCATGTGCATTCGGATAATAAAATTGCTACTTATGTATTTTATGTTCAGGTTGCGAACGGCAGTGACAATGCTGAAAGAGGGTCTCACTTAAATTAGCACGTGCTTTGCACTATGAGCTCACGTGTATTATTAAATTGTATTGTTAAACAAAAATAAAAATAAAAATAAACATTAAAGTGATGCACATTTGCATTTCTTTTTCTTTAAGTAAATAACCAAACTAGTATTAATTATATTAATGGGTCTTTTATTTAATATGTTATTGTATCAAATCGTTTTGTACGTGTTTAACTTACTTCTGTCCTAGATCATTTCTGTGTGAAGCATTCTTAAGTTAGCGCGCGGTAACTTTATTATCAATGAGCGTAGGCGTACGCATTAACTTGAGAAAATCAACAAATAGATAATGTATATTTTAAGTACTGATAGACGTATAGTAATTTTATTTCGTGTGTTGATATGTTGATCTATAAATAGGTTAGTTACAATCGCATATTTCTTACAAATTTCTTCTCCAATATACATAATTTATTTAAAAAAACGTTTTGAACGTTTGCATGCGACTCAAACATGACGTTAAATAATGCATCAAACCAGCATTTGTCTGACATTTATTCATTTGCTTAGCATAAATATACTAGTAGTAATACTAGTGCATGTATAGTATATATTATATCATGAGCTTCTACGTATCACGCAACCGACTTGGTTCTTTTGTATTTTGTTAAGATCATTCCATCTAATTATAAACATATTTTTTATCGTATTTTATAAGATATGTATTGTTATTACTACGTAATATTACCGGTAAATGTTGCAAACAAAGTGATACATGTTAAAAGCGTGTGATGTATTTTAAAGCAGGTAATCGTCTTCGAATAAGTATGTATATATATATATATATATATATATATATATATATATATATCCATTCAGAAATACTATCAAAAACAACCAATGAAATTTATTTATTTGATAAACAGAATAAGAGATTTCTTAAAAAAAACAGTGTGCTGCTTCTGCTTGTGTCATTAATAGTCTATCAGCCAGATGAGTTGGGGTGAACCACTCAGGGGTACAAAACAACACCTATGTTACTTGATTGTATACTCAATATAAAGAAACAAAATGTGTGATAGCAGTTGGGCAGCTATACGCTATTATTGGGCTGTTTCTATGGCAACCGTCAGGCTTTGACTAAATAGCTAGTTTAGCTAGTATAATTCTCAAATATTTCTTCAAAATTAGTCCTAGAAAAAACAAGTTTGGTGTTAAAATGAAGATTACGATTATTACTTAGTATGATCTGCAATTAAATATGCATATTAGTACATTTGCATATCTATGAATATTAATGAGATTGCAAGAAAAGTTCCTAAAAACTAGCGAGCCTCTAAAATAGAAGGGCCAATTTATGAAAAAATAAACTTCAACCACCAAAAAAATTCTACAATAGGTATTTTAACTGAACCTGGTAGGGTAGAAGCTTTTTTAAAACATAACAAAAGATGGCCGCCAATACCTATTAATGATCACAACTATGTAACTATACAATCAAATTTGACGCATTTGCTGTCTATTCTAAAGTTTCAAGGGGCAAAGAACACATACAGATCATCACATATTGTTTAAGTGTACAATAGTAATCACAAATCCAACATGGCGTCGAAAATGGCTGCCAAGATGGCCGCCAACACCTATAAATGATCATACCTATGTAAATATCCACTCAAATTTGATTATTTTGCTGGCAATTTATGGGTTTCAAGGGGCAAAAAACACATGAAGATCATCATACATTGTATAAGTTTATTATATTACACCCAAATTCAAAATGGCGTCCAAAATGGCCGCCAAGATATCCACCAAAACCTATTCATGATAATAATTATGTAACTATCCACTCCACTTTAATGGATTGGTGTCTATACATACGTTCCAAGGGGCATAGAACACATAAAGATCATCAGATATTGTATAGATAACAATAGTACACATAAATCCAACATGGCGTCTAAAATGGCCGCCAAGATGGCCGACAAAACGTATTAATGATTATAACTATGTAAATATCCACTCAAATTTGATTATTTTGGTAGATATACATAGGTTTCAAGGGGCAAAGAACACATTAAGATTATTAGACATTGGTTAAGTTTACTATATTACACACAAATCCAACATGGCGTCCAAAATGGCCGCCAAGATGGCCACCAAAACCTCTTAATGATCATCACTATGTAACTATCGACTCAGATTAGATGATTTTGTTGTCTATACCGAGGTTTCGAGGTGTAAAGAACACATTTCGATTGTCAGACATAGTTTAAGTTTATTATGTTACATAGAAATCTTACTTGGCGTCCAATGACATAATACGAAGGACCGCAAGTCCATTACTTTTGACGTGATGCTTGTTATGTGAAACGCCATAGTTTGGACCTGCCGCAATTTCTGGATTTTGACAAGAGGATCGATATTTTTCAGCTTGAGGCAACACTGAATTAGCAGGGAATGATGCGTATCTTGCATCAGCAAAGCCAGTACCCTGGGCTGTTGCCAGTCAATTTCTTGCCTATGATTAATGTGTACAATGGGGACAAAGTGTGCATTCTGTCAACCTAAGTCTTAGTTTGAAACCTTGCCATAACCTTCACACCATTTTAACGTTTGAGCAACCCTTGTATTGGAAAGCTGCCAAAATTATCATTGATGCGCCACAAAGTAGTTGAAAATGTTGTTCAGAATTTGGGATGTTTCATTAACGTATGAACTTTCGGGCTTTCGGGGGGGGGGGGGGGTCAAAGGATCCCTCATGGCAGAAACCGCTCTCAAAACATACTTGTGGCTGTCTATTGAGAAATGCAATTGTGCACATTGTGACACGCAAAGCTATCCAGAGGGCTTTACGGGACCATCTTCTTGTTGAAAAGTGCATGCACAGCCAGCATACAGTCGAAATGACCAAGGAAGATCCAGACATTCAGATGCTGCTTGATCATGCCAAGGATTTGTACTCTTCCCTTTTGAGAGACAAAACGACGCTAGCAGATGATATGTTATGCGATGTTGATCAAACTCGAGAGGGCTACAGAGAAGTAGAAACATGAAATTGCACAGACCTCAAAGACAAGCATGGTATGGCTGAATTATTAGCTTATGATTAACAATTCAATGGTGTTGATTAAAGCATATCGTACAGGGTGTTGGTTGATGCATTAGGCAGTGCCCAATTTTCTATCCATATTTGCTGCTGCTGGATACATAACCTGCAATCTGCTTATTACTACATATATCTGCAGCAAATAAGCAATCTAGAGGAAACGCATCCGGACGTTTGTCGAAAGTTCGGTATTGGTTTTCACGTTGTTTGTAGGAGCCATCAGTGCTGGGCTGGGCTAGGACTTGATCTTGTTATTGAGAACACATTGATGATGTTTTTATAGCGCACATGTGTTTTAACTCGCGACAGTGGAATGCCTGAGGAAATGCAAACCCCTTGGACCCTATCTGCAACATCCGAGCACAACAGTGCGATGCAGGATTTCACAGACCTGACCAATACTACAAGTTCACAACACAAAGACTCAACTGAAACGTGCATCAAAGGGAATTGTTCTGATCTAGAGAACATGCAGAAACAGATTACAACCTGATCACCATACACGGCTGACCCTACACTCAGAAACATGGTCAATGGGATAGTGGCTGGGTCACATGTGAATGTTTATGCAATTGAGGCGGTTGGGAAGACGATCATAAGAGATATCATAGGAAAGTCGGTCTTTGCTTATAAATTCACAAGAAAATACAGAGCCAAATTTCTTTGGAATAGCTTGGCTGTTAGGATCGCTTCTGACAATGCTTTTAATCGTGCTCTTCTGTTCAAGCGTGTTCTGGTGGTGTCAAAATATGGAGATCCTTTCCTCGTAGTCGTATTGTCTTATGAACTGAGCTCCCATCCTGCTGCCTTCTTTGAAACCAAGAACATACTTTGTACAGCAGATACGCCTCATATCGCACAGGCAATTTGAGAGTATGCTATAGACACATCAAGTGAGGCTGTGATGAACTGTATTCATGAAACAGATGTATGATGGCACTTTGCTGCATCGTTAACCATGGAGAAGGGCGACTCATATAACGCAATAGCCTAGTATTATGTAGATTCAGTGAAAGGCATTACGGACAAGCGAAAGTGGGGTACGATGGTTACAAAAACGGTGATTATAACAAAGACAAAACGCATCGGAAACGTGAATCCTATTGTGAGTTTCAGCAAAAAAACAGAATGCTCATGTAAAAAAGGAAGACTGTTTGTCTCGTGACAGAAACAAGGCCGGCATGCTTGCTCTGATTAGCACAACTCTGACTTAAATCGGACGCTATGTTGTTCTGTCTTGAGGGGATGCAGCCATTCAAATTGTTGAATACAGTATAACGATCCTGTCGTAGCACCACAACGTTGGTGGGCGAGGATACAAATTTGCTCATCTTGATCCTGCATTACTCCGAAATGGACAATAAGACCATCTACTTCCGCTTTTATGTAAATAAATGGTCAAAGGAACGCAAAGTGTATACTATTAACCTTTTGAAAGAACTCGTGCTTATTCAAGTTGTAATTAATCTTCAATAATTTTCAGTAAGGGTAAAAAATCAAGTCTACAGAAGTTAGTAAAACCTGATCCTATAATGAAGTCATGTGCTGGTTCATTCTCTCTTCCAAATGTCGTAAATTGATTTTTTATGAGTATTCAACTCCTTAGTGATAACCTCAATTCGATTAAATTGTTTCTCGTCTCCTAAACTATGGTATTTTACATAACAACCATAGCGTGTGAGTAACAAGTTATGGACTTGTGGTCCTTCGTGTTGTGTCTTGATGGCCATTTTGGACACCGTGGAGGATTTCTGTGTAACATAATTAGCTTACATTTTGTCTGATGATATAAATGTGTTATTAATGTGTTGTTTGCTCTCTGAAACCTGGGTCTATACACCAAATTCATCAAATTTGAGTGGATAATTACATTATATTTTATAATCATAAATATATTTTGGCGGCCATATTGGCGGCCATTTTGGACGCTCTTTTGGATTTGCGTGTAATATAATATACTTAAACAATGTCTGATGATCTTAATGTGTTATTTGCCCCCTGAAACCTATGTATAGACAGCAAAATCCTCAAATTTGAGTGGATAGTAGCATAGTTATGATAATTTTATAGGTTTTGGCGACCATCTTTTCGGCCAACTTGGTGGCCATTTAGGACGCCATGTTAAATTTGTGTGTAACATAATTACTTTACACTTTGTCTGATAATAGTAATGTGTTCTTTGCCCCCTGAAACCTGGGAATAAAGACCAAATTCATCAAATTTAAGTTGATAATACATAGTTATGATCATAAATAGGTTTTGGCGGAGATCTTGGCGAAAATGTTCGCTGCCATGTTGAATTTGTGTGTACTAAATTAAACTTAAATAATTTCTGATGATCATTATGTGTTCTTTGCCCCTTGAAACCTAGGTATAGACACCAATATCATCAAATTTGGTTGGATAGTTACAAAGTTATGATTCTTTATAGGTCTTGGCGGCCATCTTGGCGGCCATCTTAAAAAAAAAACTTTCCGGAGGTCCGATTTTGGTAAACTTTAAATATGTTTTTAAGGACCTTCTACCCTACCAGGATCAGTTAAAATACGTGTTGTAGCAAGGAGAAAAAAATACCAAAAGCTGCCAGTACCAGACTGTTATCAACCATTTTCATATGCTACTGCCATTCATCTTCCAAGATATATAGGTGGAGTTTTGCCCCCTTTCTGGTACACCCAACCTCAATTTTGGGTACTTGGCTGAAGGACTATAAGAGTAAAAATCAAATTACACGTGCATATTAACGCGATATTTTGACAAGATATTGATAACGACACTATAAAAGAACTAATGTGCAATAAATACTAGAGTGAAAATTGCGAAATGACGCATATGTAAAATGCCTGTGCAATGACGTATTTTTTTAAATGGTTGCACAATTGTGCATATGATGACTGGTTGGACAATAAAACATATGCATGGCTTTGTCAATGTTTAACCGAGGAGTTGCGCAAATAGCTTTAGGACTGAAACAACAACTTGTATTCTTTAACCAGACGAATTGAATATAATTTTCGAAATCTATCTGAACCAATATTATATATATATACATATTTATATATATATATACAATTGTTGAATTTAATAACCGTAGAGTGTGTAAACACGGTAGCATGTGTCTACCGATGTGACGTGATTGGTGTCAATTTATCAAAATACTGCCAAGTTTAATAACTAAAAATGGTGAGCAAGACTTTAAACCAATTCAAATAATGCATTTGTTTAAAAAGTATGTTTCATCATGTTTCAGATAATAGTTTTTGCGAAATATCTTTAAATGCTACACTTTACAACACACTTCGAATGAGATTATTACATTTATTCAACGGAAGAAGTGCAAAATCGTGCCACCATGTCTTTACTGTCAGTATGCAGAAACGCGCTTTCTGGCATAGTATTGCATTGGAGTTGTAATTTTAAAACTGAAGCGCAAAGAGCTATATTTGAGTCAAATCGCATTTCCGAGTTATGGAATATGGCCAGTGGCCTAATTTATTGTTGCTTAATATATGTGTTGTGATATAATAAAGAATCAATGTAACCTCTTCACTTTATGAGATATTATATTTCACTAATGTTATTTAACATTCATTTCTAAAGGTTGATAATTAAACGAAATTGAATGTCAGCATTATGGAACTAAGAAAGTTATGTTACTAGTTGATTTTCAATAATCGATAGATAATAATTTCCATAACTTATGCATTTTTGAAATACAATTTTTAATGAAACTTCATAACTGTTGTGTATGTGGGTTTAAGACAACGCGAGAACAACGGTCTGTTAAATGGCTAGTTTAATACTACGCAGATACAGCGATAGGTATGCAGCAATACAACATGGTAGGCAGGGGTTTATCATGACTGACGTGATCATTATACACAACAGTTCTCCCCTTTTAGGCGGTGGTCTTGTCTTTGTGTGTTTACGGTTAGCAATCCGGTGTACACTTCCGGTAGCTGCCGACGACTGAAGTTCTGCGGCGTCCTTGGTCGCTGTTTCAATAGCAGTCGCAATTTCTATTGCTTTAGCGAATGTTAGGTCAACTGTTGAAAGCAACTTCCTTTGTGTTGTTTCCTCACGATGACCGCAAACGAATCTGTCCCTTAATGTGTCTTTATGGTTGTTGCCAAAGTTACAAAATTCCGCCAACTTCCTTAATATCGCTGCCTAGTCCTTGATACATTTCCCCGTCGCCTGATTTCGTTTATAAAATCAAAAACGTTCGGCAATGATCAGCGGGTTTTGACTTAGGTGAGTGCTAAGCAAATCACACAGTTCCTTGTACGTCTTCTCTGACGGCTTTGCCGGCGACGTTAAACTCCTGAGAAGACAATATGCCCTTTCCCCTAGGAGAGTAAGTAATCCAGCAACTCTCTTGTCAACTGCCATATCGTTCACAATAAAATATTGCTACATGCGTTCTTGATAAGAAGTCCACGTTTCCGTGTTACTCTCAAACAGATTAATGCTTTCTATTAACGCTGTTGCCATGATAATCACAGATTAATATCCAGAATTTTATGCACAATACTTCATTTTGAAAGAAAGGATAAAATTCCCGAAATAAAAACTCTGCTCAATCCTAGTCGCTAATTGTTGTGTATGTGGGTTTAATACAACGCGAGAACAATGGTCTGTTTGATGGCTAGTTTAATACTACACAGGTACAGCGATAGACATGCAGCAATACAACATGGTACGCGGGGTTTATCAAGACTGACGTGATCATAATCATGGCAGGTAAACGGTGCAAGTTACGTCCAAACCGAACTGTATTCACTTTGGGAAAAACAACCATGTGTCACACAAATGTCGGTTAAAAAATGCCGTATGTCACTTCTGCAAGACAAATGGACACATTCAGAGAATATGTCCCAAAATGAAACACGTCAATGCAATGAACACCACAGATAATGACAATGTTGTGATTATTAATTCTGTGAACCGTGGAGACAACAAAATAACTGTGTCACCTGAAATTGACGGACATATATTCAGAATGGAAGTTGACACAGTATCGGCAGTGACATTAATGTCGAAAATTGATTTCCGAAAACGGTTCGGAAATGTACCACTAGATCCCGCGATATCAGTACTTAAGACGTACTCCGGGGAAATCATTAAACAAGTAGGTACCAAGGTTGTAACAGTAAAGTACAATGAACAATCAACACAATTACGGCTTTGTGTGGTTCAAGGCATTGGTCCTATGTTGTTCGGGAGAGACTGTCTAACGGCTATCAAGTTAGACTGGCAACGCATTGTTCCCGTGAACGTGATCAAAAGAGATATTGTTAAAGACAGACTAAACACGATTTTGAAAAACAATGCAATTGTTTTCGATGACGGTATCGGAACAGTGAAGGACATAAAAGCCAGGTTAACATTGAAAGAAGACACGTCACCCAGATTCTTGAAAGCAAGGACAGTTCCGTACTCTATGAAACCGAAAATAGAGCGTGAACTCGACAGCCTTGAAAGGCAAGGTATTATTTCGAAGATAAATACCAGCATATGGGCAACGCCAATCGTTCCAGTATTGGAAGGCAACGGACAGGATGTTCGACTTTGTGGAGACTTTAAAGTGACAGTCAACCAAGAACTTAAAGTTGACAAATACTCCCTACCAAGGATCGAGGACATCTTCGCGAATCTGTCACACGGACAGAAATACTCGAAACGTAATCTTCGCCAGGCGTATCCCCAACTTGAGGTCGACGACGACAGCAAGGAATTGTTGACCATTAACACTCATCAAGGGCTGTATCGGTACAACAGATGTGTGTACGGAATATCGTCACTTCCCGCAGTCTGGCAACGCACAATTGACAAGATATTTCAAGGAATACCTGGAGTGCAATACATTCTTGATGACACAATCGTGACAGGGGACAGTGATCAGTCTCATTTGGATAACCTCGAGAAAGTGCTTTTTCGTGTGAACGAGTTTGGTTTAAAACTAAACAAAGATAAATATGTGTTCTTTGAGGATAGAGTTACGTATTGTGGACACGAGATCGACAAAGATGGATTATGGAAGTGTAATGACAAGGTGCAGGCTGTGATTGACACACCCACACCTAAATATGTTAATTCTTTAAGGGCGTATCTCGGTGTTCTTAATTACTACCACAGGTTTCTGCCGAATCTCGCGACTCTCATAAAACCACTAAACGCGATGCTTGAAAAAAATTGTAAGTTTATTTGGTCAAAAGAATGTGAGATCGCGTTCCAAAATTCAAAAAAGCTGATCACTTCTGAGCCCGTGCTTACGCATTATAACCCAGATCTACCTGTTAGACTGGCGACAGATGCCTCTCCGGTAGGAATATCGGGAATACTGTCTCATGTCATGACAGACGGGTCTGAAAAACCTATTGCTTTCGCGTCAATGTCATTAAGCAATACCGAGCAAAGATACTCGCAGATTAATAGAGAAGCGTTGGCTATATTCTGGGCAGTAAAGAAAGTCTACCCATACCTGTACGGTCGGAAATTTTGTCTATGACGGACTGTCAGCCGCTGTTATCAATCTATAGTCCAAGCAAAAGCATACCCGAAACAACTGCTGCGCGCATACAAAGATATGCTTTGTACCTATCCGGTTGTGATTACGACATAGAGGAGTACAAATGCACAAAACGACATACAAATGTTGATGGGTTGTCCAGACTTCCCGCGCCGAATAATAATCATAACTCCGATGATGTAGAAGAAATATTCTACACTTAAAAATTCGAGCAACTCCCTGTAACAAGTTCGCAAATTAGCCGCGAAACGCAGCGCGAGCCAGTTATGTCACGCGTCTTAGAATACGTCAAAAAGGGCTGGGCTTCAAACGCTAATGACCCAGTACTCAAAAGCTATTATTTCCGCCGAAACGAGATAAAACTTCATCGTGGGTGTCTGATGTGGGGAAATAGGGTTATCATTCCCATTAAACTAAGAACGCCTGTGCTCGATCTGTTACATGCTAATCATCTGGGAATTGTAAAGATGAAAGGACTAGCTCGGAGCTATGTCTGGTGGCCGGGGATTGATGCCGACATTAAAAGTCTGATCAAACGTTGTAATGGTTGCGCAATGCAACATAAGTTACCAGTGCATGTCCAATTTCATCCGTGGGAATAGCCAAGCTCTAGCTGGGAGCGGATGCACGTTGATTTCGCAGGCCCGTTTCTAGGACGAATGTTTTTAGTTATGGTTGATGCTCACTCTAAGTGGCCTGAGGTCATTGAAATGAAACAACGAACACAGAAAGAACAATTCAAGTCATGCGAACCGTATTTGCAAGAAATGGGTTACCGAAACAAATTGTTTCTGACAATGGAAGGACGTTTACATCTGAATGCTTCCAACTGTTCATGAAAAGAAACGGAATTCTCCATAAAAGAACTGCGGTCGCTAAGCCATCCACAAATGGTCTTGTGGAGCGCTTAAATGCTTCTTTCAAATCAAGCATTCGCGCAATGAACAGCGAAACGGATGACCTTAACCAGAAACTGAATTGCTTTTTGCATACATATCGTAACACGCCGCATTCTACAACCGGCGAAACACCAGCAAAGTTGTTCTTATGTCGTGATTTGCGAAGTAGGTTAGATTTGCTTAAACCTGATACTAAGAAGCACGTGAATGACCGACAAATGAAAATGTCAGTTCCGGACAGAAATAAAATTTCGCGAACTAGATTTAGGTCAGAGTGTCCTTGCCATAGATTTTAGGCCTAACTCTAAGGAAAAATGGATAAAGGGCACTATTGTTTCACGCGACGGATCACTTATGTACAAAGTGGACATCGGTAATACAGTGTGGAGAAGGCACATTGATCAGCTTCGTGCTACGGACGTGCAAAACGCTTCAAATGAAAATGACACAGTCCCATTACCGTGCGAACCGCTATCTGTTACCAAGACTCCGTGTCATAGCCAATTAATGTCAGACCACCCGGTACTAATTGCGAACAAAGATAAAAATGATAATGATTCTCAAAATGATCTTCTGGTTTCAAATGAGCAATTGACTAAGGAGCGTCGGTATCCATTGAGAGACAGGCGACAGCCTGAACGACTATCTTATGAGTAGTAATTTGTAATCAGATTAATTGCTGCAGTACTTTTTCTCGGGCATTTTGGTACTTGTGAATGCTAATGAGCTGTGAGGATTTTATATCATTGTGTAGTAAGGATATATAATAATGGACTGTAACATAACGGTATATAAATTTAAGTACAGATAGATTTAATAATAGGGAAATATTTTAATAATATGTTTGAGTATTTAACGTTGCTGTATGTTGCGGGTATTTAGGAATTAACATAACAGATGTCAGTCCGGAAGGGACATGTAATGAAGTTTGAAAAATTGATTATGGAAGTATGGTTTCATTTCTCCAATGTAGTTCAATTATCGGGAACATTCGGCTCGTACATAACAAGCCCCAATTCTGATATATGGTATATAATGAAATTTAAATAATTGAAATATCCAATTTCTCAATGTACATAACAAATGTAAGTTCGGATTGAGTGTGTATCTTATGGGTATCGGGGTTTACGTAATCGATTATAGGAGTGTTAGGTTTCACACTACTAATGTGGTTTGTCCATAGAGAGCATCTGTTTGTATGATCAAGTATGCAAATGAAATGAGGTCTCCTGTTCCCAAAGTGATAATTGTATATTGCACTCTTCTGCTGTGACATGTGGTAGGTGTATAAGCGATCCATCCAATGAACAAGGGTTATTCGAAGGGGTGGGTTTAGAAAATCGGGGTAAGAGAACAGTTAACCAACCAAGAATGAGATAGGAAATATCTAAATTTTATGTTCATGTACCTTGGAATAAAATGCTGTGTTTTGTTGTAAGAAAGAATTCTAGAGTCCTAGTTTGACAATCGAGTAGAGCAGTCACGCTTTCTTGACGTGGCGGCCAATTGGTCGCCGCGCTGTAAAATTGTACTTCATGAACATTAGAAGCGTTGTGTTAGAAATTATTTAACAGAAATAAATCTCGATGAAAACAGAAATAAATTTGTTTGTTACTGTGTGTTCTCCACGAACGATACATAATTACATGACAGGACAATTAATGCGTAATTTCACAGTAATTAGATAAGAACACTGACTGAGTTGATATTTGAACAAGAAATGTTTTGTTTGAAAATGATATTCATATTATTTTTTAAATGCATTATGAATTGATTTTTATGAATAATAATATGATCAACACATTTAAAAGGGGATAATTGTTATATATAATGATCACGTCAGTCATGATAAAGCCCGCCTACCATGTTGTATTGCTGCATGCCTATCGCCGTATCTGTGTAGTATTAAACTAGCCACCAAACAGACCGGTGTTCTCGCGTTGTGTTAAACCCACATACACAACAATAACGGCTACAGCTAAGTTAGAAAGACAAAGAGAGGGATATTATAGTCAAAATGACAGAGCTTTAGAAATTGGTCGGTGATCTAAGATATTGATGCTAAAACATTTTCAATACACTGGTATATACGTTTTTTCTTAACTCACGAAACAAATAGATTATTATTCCTTTCAAAAGAATGTACATTGAGGAATGTAAATCGCAAGTGAAATTTTGGTAACAATAATATTAAATCACAGTATATGGGTATGCGTGAGTTTCAATACACTTGGAGCGAGTATAAAACCATATTGGCGATGTACATATTTTCCTTAGAAATATACGTGTAACCAAACTTTGAGTGTAAGATAATATCGATGCAATCACGAGAACACGAACCTTTCGATATTTTGTTCCTTCATGTTTCACAATGCGAATTATTCATTATTAAATTTGAAGAATCTATTATTAAATGGTGTAGTTGTTTATTTAGTTTATATAGTATATGCGCTAGTAATTTTATTCGAATATTCGAAGTGTCGTTTTCAATTAAATGTCAAATCATCATCCCCACAGTCCTAAATAAGCGATGGATATGACGACTAAGATATTTTAACAAAGCATACTTTATAGTGACACAGCTAGTTACGCTTTCGTTAAGCCAAAATAATTACGAAAACCAAAGAATTACTTGACAGTATTATATTTCGTATTTTAACTTTATAAATTACAAATATGTACGGCAAGTTTTGAAAGACCCATTCATAAGTGTCATTTGAAGGGTGTTTTTCAATGTACCTGTCTAAAACAACGCGATCGCTTATGACTACAATATAACTCAAAACTACACTATTTAGTAGTGGAAGACGGTCGGGTTATATATCGTAATGCATTCGTTAAGGAGTAGATTATGCTCAGGTATGTTTTTTATTTATCATGATAAAAGTAAAATGTGTTTGTGTCACTATTTCTTAAAAAAAGGTATATGAAGGTTTATACACTGAAGCACAATAATAACATTCGTTGATATCAGAATGTATAAATTCAAATGATAACTGTCGGTTAAGTTTGATAGCTGACTCAATTTTATGACTTCTTTGTTTTGGGCTACCAGTAAACAGCACTCACACAGGTCCAAAATGACTTCAAAGTTAATCAGTTTTCGTTTGGTTACTTGCAACAACTCGTTAAATATATTGATTGTATTTATTTAATGATAACACAGCAGATACTTTCACTATCCATAATCTTACATATAGTTGTCAATATCGTAAATCATGCCAAAAGAACAATGTACACACCATCATTTATTTAATACATGGAAGCACCATTTTCCATTTTCACCGTAATTATCCACATGGAGCAAACGATTAACAACATAGTTACACATAAGCACATTTCATTTCACAAATGTTTACAAACAAATCCTGCTATCTACATAGAACAAAATCACGTGTGGGTTTAACGCGTTAATCTCTTTTCTTGTCTAGAGGACTCGTTTAGCTTACAGAAGCCAATTTAGCTGCTATAAAGACATGTAGGTTAGTGCCTTTTGTATAGTTAGCAAGATAAATTACTCTAGCTATGTGCAATTAATGCGGAAGGTAATTATAGATAAACAGCGCATGTTGTTCACATATTCACTTGATTGAATAGCGTTGTTCTCAGATGGCTTGGGTTTTGTACGTAAACAACTAATTTATTAATCATCACTCTTTAACAATAACCAAAAATCGACAGAAGATACGACTATTTCAAAGGCCGATATTTCGTGACAGACGGCAAAATTAACTGCGATTTCAACTTATACAGTTACCGCACATGAAACGCCCGACGTCATTCGCGATACCAAAAGTATTTCTCCCGCCTTATTACCATATTTCTTTACATATTCAAGCGATTCATATAACGACACATGTAAATGAGCTTAATATTGATTGGCCAGGCTCACATATGACTTTCAATAACAATGAGCTTAACGTAAGCTCGTATATCCTGTTTAAGACTCTTTTTCGTCTAGTTTAAAGTACAAACGCTTGTACGAAAACAAGCAGAACAAACATACAAACCAGTGCGGAGTTAAATAGTGGACGTCTACCTTAAACTTGGAAATAAGCATCTTCTCAAATAAAAATTGTTTTAACCAAATGTTCAATATGTTTGCGCTTGGCTCAAATGGCATGTGCCATCTCAATCGTAGCAATATATCTCGGAAAGTTATTTAGGGCGAACATCATCAGCATCATACATGAAAAATCCAATGTTATTTTATAAATTCACAATCAAAATCAAAGCATTTCGAAGGAGGAATTCGCCTAATCGCATATTTACTATTATTATATACTAGTATACTAGTGCTGCATACGTTTCCAATAAAGACGTGGTTTACGTCACGCATTGTAACAAAGTACTTTAGGGTGAAGCTGAGTGCGTTCACTTTGAACTGGTATGTTTTGATTTTATTATATTAACGCGACATACGGATAAGCAATTGTTATGTTTTAATATTTATTAAGCATTGCAATAACAATTGTACACTAAACTTGTGTTACATTCACCACAATTATGAACCATTGAAACGATGGCATATACATGAAGATTGGGGGTTTTGTTCTGCAAATAACATTTATTTGAATGATCATTTTAAACGTTAACACCCCCATAAAAAACCACTTCACTTAGGCATTTATCATTTATTGTGTTATCTTGAAAGGCTAAGGACCAACTTTTCATTGAACACCAAATTGACTGATGTTACCACGACGCCACTGTCAGAGCCATAACTGGAATCCCATTTAATAATCTATCAAGTTGCTAAGGATCCCGCTGTTGTCCCATATTTGACCCTTAATGTTCCGAGTTTGAAGGGTTTAAGTCGCCACTCCCAGGTAGTGTTCCTTTTCATTCACGTTAATTGTACCAATGCTTCTTCAGTTCTGATTTTTTGGTAAAAGCCTTTCATTACCTATTTTATAACCTTTTTCGGTGAAGCCAAATAAAGTTATTTACAAAAAACGTCTGTTATATCAACAATACCTACACTTTGACAATGAAAACCCCCATTAACAATCGAGTAGTAGTACTTGTGCATCCTCCTAGATAATCAACTATTAAAAAATATTTGAAGAAACCTTATTTTCATTTGTGTTTTCCAAACTGATGAGTTTAAATATACCGAATTTTTAGTCCATCCATAATACGTACTCTATAACCTACGCCAGATCAAAGTGTAAGAATCGAATTATTGTGCTGCGATGCAACCGATTGAGTATTTAGAGCCAACCTCCGCGCAGAGCTTTGACTGGTTCCGAGCATAGCTCAATATCAATGTGTAAGAACCGAAGTAATGTGCTGCGATGCAACCGATTGAGTATGTAGAGCCAACCTCCGCGCAGAGCTATGATTGGTTCCGAGCATAGCTCAATATCAATGTGTAAGAATCGAAGTAATGTGCTGCGATGCAACCGATTGAGTATGAAGAGCCAACCTCCGCGCAGAGCTTTGATTGGTTCCGAGCATAGCTCAATATCAATGTGTAAGAATCGAAGTAATATAATGCGATGCAACCGATTGAGTATTTAGAGCCAACCTCCGCGCAGAGCTTTGACTGGTTCCGAGCATAGCTCAATATCAATGTGTAAGAAACGAAGTAATGTGCTGCGATGCAACCGATTGAGTATTTAGAGCCAATTTCCGCGCAGAGCTATGACTGGTTCCGAGCATAGCTCAATATCAATGTGTAAGAATCGAAGTAATGTGCTGCGATGCAACCGATTGAGTATTTAGAGCCAACCTCCGCGCAGAGCTTTGACTGGTTCCGAGCATAGCTCAATATCAATGTGTAAGAATCGAAGTAATGTGCTGCGATGCAACCGATTGAGTATTTAGAGCCAATCTCCGCGCAGAGCTTTGAATGGTTCCGAGCATAGCTCAATATCAATGTGTAAGAATCAAAGTAATGTGCTGCGATGCAACCGATTGAGTATTTAGAGCCAATCTCCACGCAGAGCTATGACTGGTTCCGAGAATAGCTCAATATCAATGTGTAAGAATCGAAGTAATGTGCTGCGATGCAACCGATTGAGTATTTAGAGCCAACCTCCGCGCAGAGCTTTGACTGGTTCCGAGCATAGCTCAATATCAATTCACTACCATATCAATGTGTAAGAATCGAAGTAATGTGCTGCGATGCAACCGATTGAGTATTTAGAGCCAACCTCCGCGCAGAGCTATGACTGGTTCCGAGCATAGCTCAATATCAATTCCCTACCGTAATAACCAACCACGTGATGATAGTCGAGCTAGTACAAAACTTTTCCCGTTTTAATTTCTAGTTTTATAATTTAGTTAGTTTTTATTATGAGTCTGCAGTTATACACTATTTTTTGAATTTAAAAGAAAATGAAACTTCTTTTCATAATATAATATTCAAATAAATGAGTTTTATATATACATGTAGTTGTTGCACATTAAAACGTATTCAATTTAATTACCATTTAATTACTCAATGGTAGGAAAGATACCAGAGCAAGAGAGTTACAACTTTTTGAGGAACGATGAAATTAAACTACGAACAAGTGTCAACTACATTCCTTCTGTATAGAAAACGATTTAAGAATATAGCGTCATGAAGTTAATATTTCAGATCATCATCGCGCAAATACAGAAAGAAGCAGCAATAATGGGTGTAAAAGATCCATATAACATAGCTTGGTTGTTCATGTGACTGCTAAAACATAAATCAAACAGGGAACGCCTGTCAGAGAGAAAACACAATCAAAATTGAACGCTTTAAACTCAATGACCTATGCATGTAGATTACAATAATGAAAGTATGAAGCGATGACGTCACAAAAATCTATGTAGGAGGAAAAAGAGAAAGAATATCGTATGACGTAATTGACAAGCGAAGACACGATGACGTGAACAAAATGCAGGGGCAGTTCTGTAACATAAAAATAAAAATATTAATGGGGCTGTACTGTAAGATTGAATTACTAATAAAACCAGCTTAGGTAATTAAATATTTAAGAATCAAACGTTAAAAATGGTAATTCCATGAATAATTCCAAATTTTAAGAGAAGAAATATATAGTGAATCAAAAACCAACAAGCACGTGTTTTTAAGAACGTTAACATCATATCCTTTTAATAAATGAGTTTATTAAATTGAAAAGTTTAATATAAACATGTTCTGTAAAATATTTTAATTTGCGAACACGCTTCAAAACATCTCCATAAAATGATGGGTGGGAAATTCCATTAGACAAATGCCAATTTAAAGAAACATTATATTTAGAAATTAAATCACCATACTTTGAGTGAAATTTAGCGAATTTACTTCTAAGGTTATGATACAAAAAAAACTTGTTTTAGCAATGTCTTCGTTAATATACGATTACGATCATTAACATCTTTAATAAATGAACATGCTCTGGCATAACGTACCAACTGCGAAATGTAAATACTATAGGACGGACCTTTAGGGATGTTGCCATCTAAGAACGGAAAATTCACAATTTCAAAGTTCAAGTCGTCCCGTTTGTCGTATAAACTAGTTTTAATCATAATATTATTAATAGTAAGATGTAAGTCTAAATACGCATCGTCTGTATTGGATTGACACGATCTATTTTAGGCTAGTTCGAACGGGTAGATTTTGTGAATATATTGTTCAAAGAATGGGTTATCTTAATTTAGTATATTATCAATGTACCTATTAGTAAAGTTAAAACATTGAATTAAATCTAGTTGCTTAGTTTAAGATAGTTCTAACATAAAATCGCTTTAATTACAATATAAAACAGATCAGCTATAAGTGGCGAACAATTAGTACCAATAGGAACGCCGATAATTTGTTTAAATATTTTTTCCATTAAATTCAACGGACAAGTTATCCAGAAGAAAAGTAAGTGCTGCACAAATGTCAAGACAAGTCCAAATGATGTAATTATCTAATATCTGATTAGTAAAAAAAGCTGTTTTAGTGTTTAAAGGTAGATATGAACACCTCTCTTTAGCAAAAGTTTTTTCAAGCAAAGAAACAAGTTTGGATTCTATTAAATCGTGAGGAAGCGTAGTATATAGTGTAGAAAAATCATAAGTGCTTACTTGTGACACATAATATTTGTTCTTTTCAATTTTATGAATCACTTCTAAGGAGTTTTTTATTGACCAAAATTGGTTAATATTACTATTTTCATAAACTTTATTAGAATATTTAGCTATATGATATCTGATAGCACTCAATGCGGATGTAAGATACACTGATAATTGCTTGGTGGTACAAGACACATGAACAAATATGAAGAACTTTTACAGTTATCGCAGGATCCAGAAAAGTGTGCAGGATCCACCATGTTCAGCAGTATTTCTAGTCTATTTGTTGCCATAGCAACCACAATTCTTGACATAAGAACAGAATTAAATGACGTGCATAATCTGCATATTGCCATCTGTCCATGTTTCAAGTTTTATGAAAACAATATGAAAAGCTTAAAGTTATCGCAGGATCCAGAAAAGTGTGACAGACTGACGGACTCACTGACTGACGGACACACAGAGCGCAAACCATAAGTCCTCTCCGGTGAAACCAGTAGGGGACAATACTCATAATATTGTAAAATCCACCCACTCCTCTCACGGTCAATTGGTTTACATAGGTAAACTTGAATATTGCGATTTTCAATAGCTTTTAAATAGGGATGGCATCGAATACCTATATCGAAAATACATTCAATCGGATATTGGAATATTCGCATAAAACGGCTGAATTGATTTTACCTTGCTATGTGTTAACTTCCATTGTTTTGTAAGTTATATCCGTTTGCTTAATCGAGGCTGTTTATTGATGTTGCTATCGAATTATTGTATCGCTGTCGGCTAATACTATGACCGATACTGTAATCGGGCACAAATAGAAGGAAAAACATCATTATAAACAAGTGAAACTCCAGCTGCTGGAGCAGTATTGAATTCTCATTAAACACAATTAGTTGGTCCTTTATTTGCAAGGCAAGAGACCAACTGCCAAAACAGCACAAAACAGCACAAAACAGCACAATACAAAACAACATACATAACACATAAATGAATAAAGCTGGGGTCACCACCTTGGAACGGTCAATGCAAAGCATTGGGGGTTTAAACCGGTTTTAAAGCGCTCAACCTCACACTTGGCCCATCAATATTCATGATACATTCAAGTGTAAATAAAATTTAACCTCATAGAATTGTAACTCAAATTTAACAATAATAAAAGGGAATTTTAACGCATTCCATTTAATTACCATTTAATTACTCAATGGTAGGAAAGAGACCAGAGCAACAGAGCTACAACTTTTTGAGGAACGATGAAATGAAACTACGAACACGTATCAACTACATTCCTTCTTTATAGAAAAAGATTTAGGAATATAGCATCACAAAGTTAATTATTCAGATTATCATCGCGCAAATACAAGAAGAAGCAGCAATAATGGGTGTAAAAGTTCCATATTACATTGCTTGGTTGTTTATGTGACTGCAAAAAAATCAAACGAGAAACGCCTATCAGAGAGAAAATAAAATGAAAATTGAAAGCTATAAACCCAATGACCTATGCATGTAGATTACAACTGTGAAAGTTGGACGTATGAATTCTTCAAGGGTGTATACATGTCATGTCATAGAATTATATTTTTATTTGAATTTTTTTGAAGTCACGATAGCATGTACGTTTATATAAAGAAACATATCAATAAAGCATACAAAGTACACCAGCGATTCAAGAACAAATATAAGGAAAAACATCATGTCATAGAATTTAAATTTTATTTGAATTTTTAAAATAACGATATCATGTACGTTTATAAATAGAAACATGTCAATAAGTCATGCAAAGTCCTTTCGGTAGTGAAAGCGCATTTTTAAAGCGATGTATGCTTCATTGTCGTCCTGGTGCAAGGTCACATAGTTCTTGTTGAGGAAAATTATCTTGTCCACAACATCACAGGTAAGTCTGTTCCTCAACTTGTTGACTATCAGTCATTGAAGTTATAAATGTAATAAGATCAACAAACTCGTACACATATATATTTTTTGTCTCTTGAGTCGATAATAACGATAAATGTAGAATCTTGACCAACAGTTCATTATACAAATGTATATTCTGTAACAGCTGGTGTATTGCTACACCATAAGATCCTGCCCGTTATATAATAGTGACTTACTATGTGCACCTTCAGATTAAGCTTTAAGACCGGGACATGGATTGGAGGCTGTATTCAAATGAATTAACACTATCTACATAAATAAAAATAAGGACATTGTTTTAATTGCAAGTTTAACGTTTCGAGTTTATTCATACGCTCATCAATTTTGAAAATTGTTGAACAAGAATAATATATATATCAGCGGTTGTATGGGGTTACGGTGAATTGTAAGAATCATGAACGACCGCAATAAAACAGATATAATTTAAAATCATTGTCATATAATGTACAATTGTAACATGTACAACAATTGTTTGTAAAAAATAGAAATAAAACATTTAAAGTACACTTGGTTGACCCTGAGTACACCTTGATACAATATGAAATAGAACTTTTATAAAATATTAAGTAACCTTTGTATGTTTACCAACAACAACATTACTGTTATATTCATTAAAGCTAAAATTTGACATTGGGAAAAGGGACAAGTAAAAATCATACTAATATTTTGGTTTCGAGCGACCTTCTTCTTTAATAATCTATAAGTAATGCTTGTTCAATCCTTGGTAATAAGTTATTTAATATCAGTTTTGTAAACATGCTCATCAAATTTTCATGTATTGACACAATATAAGTTAAGTCATACAAATTACTTATTATATAGATATTGCGTACAATAATTGGGACAAAAAATCGGATACGTTTGGCTCAATGCAGTCTATTAATTATTTAAAGGATCAAGCGAGCCGTGAAAATTACCTCATTCCTTTCGCAAGGAACATATACAATGTAACGGCAGTGCAGGCAAACGTTGAATAGATATATCATGGGATTAAAAGGTAGAAAGGAAGGAATTATTTATATCTGTCGTGTATCGTTCGTGAAATAGACTGAAATAGCAATATTTTGATAAGTTTGATAAACGATAGACAAGTAACTCCATTTACGAAATGTCATGACAAACCATAAACACAACACTAAGCTGGCATATCATATTGGGGTCAGGTATCTACATAAAGCCGCTGACAGCAAAACACAAACAAAGCACTTTTTTCTAGATACCGATGCTGATAACTTCAATGAATATAGGGAGCACTCGATTATTCTCGTTTCCGATACGATTTTAGTCATTTTCAACAACAAACTTCCACTTTTGTAAGAGTCCGAGCAATTAAAAAACGTTATGTTCACATAAGAAACATCTTATTAACCAGACTGTATACTGATGCTCAAATAATTTTATTCTTTAATAAATCGCAGTTTACCTCCGCTGTTGTAAAAATCATCTGAAAACGGCAATCAGACCGAAATTTACGTATTTTCGAATTGTGAGATTCTTAATTTATGTATAGCAATCTGCAATTTACAAGAGTTTTTAATTTTACAATTACCAGTTTAATCGGCTGCATTTTTAGTTTCAATTTCGCGATAACCAAGTTTTATGCCAATAAACAGTAGGTACAGTGACGAACCCTTTAATATCTGTTGCAATATATAAAGGATTATACAACGTTTACATGTAATAGTTCAAAGTTGCCAAGTGTGATTGTAGTTATGATTGACTAATAAGATGAATATTTTACGCATTTACATTCCACAACCATCATTATTTAAGCCCATATACGGAAACGATTCTACAGATAGAAATTTAAAACAATTTTTGCAAGCGGTATTTACTAAGCGATGTAATTTTATAGAATAGTTATAAATCATTTTAATAGAAAATTAAAACATATATAATAATTAAGAACGGGAGCTTTGGAAGTAAAATGTTGTTCGTGACAACTGTACTATTAAGGTTAATGGTACTAACCGCGGATTTAAGTAATACCGTTGATTAGTCAAATAATCGCTAGAAAGCAAATAATTATACTTG